>NC_084572.2:30661802-30826802 GCF_033978685.3 Nerophis lumbriciformis | reverse complement strand
ACACACATATATATATATACGTATGTATCTATATATATATATATATATATATATATATATATATATATATATATATATATATATATATATATAAAATATTTAATGTATAATGAATAACTCCTATTTTGAGGGTATGTATTTATCGCAGTCAGGCCTGCAACCAAATAACAGCGATAAACAAGGGTTTACTGTATTTAGGTCCTAAAAGTAAGTAATTAAAAATGTTTTTTTTCTGTTTATTTGATGATATTTTAACTATGACTGTGGGATTAAAATTTCAGCACAATACTGTTGCATAAATTATTTACATAAAAAAAAAAAATGTTATTGAATCACTGTTAAAGTACCTAATGTCAACATGCTATTAGCGTGAATGCAATATACAGTGGAACCTCCATTTACGAACCCCTCCTTTGCAAACTTTTCAATATACAAACTACTGGATCGAGCCTAATATGCCTATGTGTGCGATGCCATGTCTATGTGTGCGGTCGCTTCATTCATTCATTTTGTGCCCCGCTGGCAGCCATTTTGTGCCTGCTCGTGTTGAAGAGAGAGACAAAGCGGGCTTTGTGCCACAGCAAGTTTTTAATTGTGATGAAACCGGACTTTTCGGGGGAAAAAGGTGCCTCCTAAAGCACACTTATTTTACAGCGGAGGAGAAAGCAATGCCTCCCGTTCAGCGGCATCTCTTCCAAGAGCACACAAACCCACATGACCCCGCCCTTCACTCCCTTCTTGCCCTCTGTCTGCTCGTTTCTCTCCTCTCGCCAGCTGCTCATTTGCCAAAGACATTGAAAGTGGACTTTACTTTTTAAAATCTTTATTATTGTAGCAATACGGTTGTTAAAGTTAAGGATTTTTGTGATTTCTGATCAGTTGTGAGGGCACCAAAATGACTTCTATGTTTGTGCGTGTGTTGGTTTGGTAATAAAGAGATAGTAAATCTCCTTGGTATGTTTGTTTGATATACAGTACTGTATAGCACTTTATATTGTGTTCAAAGTGTATAAACCTTCACTAAAATATGGATGTTTGTCCTATTTCTTACATTTACATTATTTCCTATGGGGACATTTCCATTTACGAACCCTGTTCAAGAACCAATTTAGTTCGTAAATCGAGGTTCCACTGTATTTGTTCATTCTACGCTTAAAAACTCAGTCCTGTTACTCAAATGAGTCATCTTGGACTGAGGAACCTTGTGCAACAATGACATGAAGTTTCCTGACATGGTTGACTGTTTTATCGGAAAAAATGAGGTTTTTAACTAACAAATAAGTTTTAACAAACTCACCAGTGGACCAGGTCGTCCTCTGAGGCCCAGCGGACCAGGAGGACCATTCATGGACAACTACGACAGAAGTAGGAAAGATCGGAGGGTGTTTGCATATGTAACGCCATTTTTAGCACACATTTTGTTCTATTTTGTATTTTCCCACCTTGGTCTGCTGCAGGATCGCCTGGGCTTGTGCCTCCTGAGCCGAAAAGATGCCACCAGATTTTTGATCCCCGCCCGACCGAAACTGCACCAATGAACACACACAGAAAACAGGCTAAAAACTCCGCCCGACACTGCAAAAACTGAAATCTAAGTAAGATTAAATATCTCAAATAAGGGTGATATTTGATTATTTTCTGTCTAATAAGATAATTATTCTCACTAAACAGATTTTATGTTTGAGTCTTTTACTTGTTTTAAGGGTTTTGGTCCTAAATGATCTCAGTAAGATATTACAGCTTGTTGCTGAGATTTGATGACCTATATTGAGTAAAACATGCTTGGAACTAGAATAGCAACTGCTGCAAAGCTATGTCATCAACACTCACAAGTATAAAACTACTTTTTTAAAGAAATAATTTCTTATTTCAAGCATGAAAAAAAAAAATCATGACTTTGACACAATTGTGTCTCATAATTAAAACAGATGACAGCCAAATGGACTTTGCTGTTTTATTTTCAATGAAACAATAGAAAAGACATACTCATATAGAAGTACAGTTGGCACAGTACAGTAAACTGACAGTTAATATTTAAACATTTAACATTTCAAACAATTTTGAAGATAAATAGTTCATGCACATTCAGAAGAATTCTTCAAAATTACAATTAAATTTTTTTTGGCCGGGGCCGGCTGTATATATGCGCACTAATTGACTGAAAGAGCACGCACTTGGCGCCATGATATCATGTTATCGACGGAAAAATGCATTTTTAGACCATATGATTTGCCTGAGCGGCTAGGAAACCCCGAGAGTAACAAGCGGTTGCCTTGTTGCCTTTCTATTAAGAACAATAAATTAGTTTTTAGTATAAGTTTGCTGGTTTCAAGAAATGTAATGCCGAGCGCATATCATTATGTCAAGATAATGGCACTAGCATTTACTTCATTTAAGAATATTTTTCAACATATTGAGCAAAAAGGTCTCTTTTTTTCTACCAAGAAAAGTGCACTTGTTATTAGTGAGAATATACTTATTTGAAGGTATTTTGGGGTTCATTGAGGTTAGTTAATTTGACTTGTTTTGGAAAGTCTTGACAACCCAAATTTTCATGTTCTATTGGCAGATCATTTTGCTTAGTTCAAATAAAATACCCTTAATTTGTGTATTTTTTTTTCTTGTTTTTGAACACTGACTTTTTGCAGTGTAGTGGCCACAACAAGGCACTGCCCTGTTCCTGAAATCTAGGAAGTTGTAAAACAAGTTCCTCTTTAGTAAGCGTACAGACTATATACGGTATATCTAATGTACTTCAAATGTTACATGACACTTACTAAAGATGTCAGCCATGGTTTATTTTTTGTTTACTTTCCACCGGCACACTCTAAGCAAGACCTGGTTAAGCTCCAAATCGGATGGTTGAAACGTCCCAGTGTTCTCAAATGCAGCATGATGATTGCGTACTTTTGTATAGTCCGGTCGTGCAATGACTAAACACATTTTGAAGTAGTTTCTTGTTACCGGTAAGACCAAGACGTTCCCTGGCGGTCCCGGTATCCCGTCAACGCCGTTTTGGCCGGGCCGCCCTGGTGGTCCCTAGGAGGTCCACACAGAAAAGAACAGTTATGATACAAAGGTGGCATTTTGATGACAAATAAGAGGACGATTCCAACCAATTCCCCGGGGTCTCCTCGAGGTCCTACTGGCCCCGTCATTCCGGAAGGGCCCGCCGGTCCCTACAAGTGCAAAGTTATTCACAGCAACGTTATCTAACACTTGTGTTTTTAGGAGTTTGGTCCAAAAATAACCCACCTGAGATCCGTAAGGACCTATTGGTCCCACTATTTGTGTTCCCTGAAACCATAAAACACACAAATTGAAGATTAGTAGTACTTTTAGAAATAGATTTAGGCCATGTCCACACGAACACAGATACTTAACAAACGCATACTTATCTCTGCGTTTAGGTCTCTTGACCACACACAGACGCATACTTTTGTCTTTAAATCGCAGACTTTTGCAAACGCTGGCCAAAGTGTAGAGATCCAAAACTCTCCGCTTAGCGTATGCGTGTACACGGCACAAACGGAGACTTGTGATGACATCACGGTTGTGCGCTGTCATTTAAAAAGCTCAACAACACTGTTTTGCTTCCTTTAAACACACTATAAGAGGAATTACTGTATGTTCGAACGTATACATTAAAGGCCAAAAGTTTGGACACACCTTCTCATTCAATGGGTTTTCTTCATTTTCATGACTATTTACATTGTAGATTGTCACTGAAGGCATCAAAACTATGAATGAACATGTGGAGTTATGTACTTAACAAAAAAGGTGAAATGACTAAAAACATGTTTTATATTCTAGTTTCTTCAAAATAGCCACCCTTTGCTCTGATAACAGTTTTGCACACTCTTGGCATTCTCTCGATGAGCTTCAAACACACTATATATATATATATATATATATATATATATATATATATATATATATATATGTATGACATCGTATATATATATATATATATATATATATATATATATATATATATATATATATATATATATATATATATATATATATATATATATAAATAAATATGACATCGTATATATATATATATGTCCAAAACGCACCCGGCAAAGTCCCACGGGAAGTGGGGGAGAAAAGTGAGAAAAGTCGGCAAAAGTCCCCAAAATGTTCAAAATACCTACCCAGGTTCGAGTGCCACAAGTCCCGCCGGCCCGGGTATTTTGAACATTTTTGTGACTTTTTGAACATTTTTGTGACTTTTGCCGACTTTTCCAACTTTTATCCCCCCACTTCCTGTGGGACTTTGCTGGGTGTCTTATGGACATTTTGGGTTAGAGTGTCCGCCCTGAGATCGGTAGGTTGTGAGTTCAAATACCGAGTCATACCAAAGACTATAAAAATGAGACCCTTTACCTCCCTCACTGCAAAAACGGAAATCTAAGTAAGATGAAATATCTCAAATAAGGGTGATATTTGCTTATTTTCTGTCTGATAAGATAATTCTTCTCACTAAGCAGATGTTATGTTCAAGTGTTTTACTTGTTTTAAGGGTTTTGGTCCGAAATGATCTCAGTAAGATATTACAGCTTGTTGCTGAGATGTTATGAGACCTACAGTATATTGAGTAAAACATGCTTGAAACTAGAATATCAACTGATGCAAAGCTGTGTCTTTAACATTCACGAGTATAAAACTAATTTTTTTAAGTAATCATTTCTTAATTCAAGCATGAAAAAAAAATCATGATGCCGAGCGCATATAATTATGTCAAGATATTGGCACTAGCATTTACTGAATTTAAGAATATTTTTCAACATACTGAGCAAAAAGGTCTCTTTTCTTTCTACCAAGAAAAGTGCACTTGTTATTAGTGAGAATATACTTATTTTAAGGTATTTTTGGGTTCATTGAGGTTAGCTAATTTTACATTGCATAGGCAATGGTGTAATAATACAGTATGAGGTGATTACTGGTACACATTAATATCAATGCTGTCAAATGATATATATATATATATATATATATATATATATTTAATCAGATCAATTAGAATTTTGATTAATCACAGGTTATTGCCCGCATGCATCATTTTTATTAATTTAAAAAAAGCGTCCCTCTGAAGGCAGCCATTACTGCGATGTGGCCCTCAATGAAAACAAGTTTGACACCCCTGGTCGAGTATATCAAAATAAACACAATGGAGGTGTGTGGAGGGGGGCGTGGTCTGCGGGCCTGCTGCGCAGCAGGGGTGTGGAAGGACCGGCCTCGAAGCACAGCTGGCAGGTGATTGGATTACCCAGCTGGGGCAGATCATCCAATCGCCTGCCATGCTTATTAGACTCGAGTGTTGGAGTTGGAGTTATTGAGCAGACGCGCACTGGACATTGCGAGAGACTGAAAAGTCACGGAGCGGAACTGAAAAGTTGTGTGTGTTTTCCTAGCGTGTGTGCACTGCCAAAAAAAAACACATTTCTAACACTAGACATCCGGGCTATCGTGGAGGTTTGTCAGCATCAGGTGGACCCACGGGAGAAAGACTTCCACAAGGTGTAATGCCACAAAGTCGGCTGTGGCTGCTTTTTTCAGGCTTCTGATTGGACAAAATGTGCATGACATCGGACAGTTTTGAAACTACTACTGTGGTAGTAGATCGTTTTAACCCCAAGTCTGTGTTTTTGAAACTGTCTATGTTCGGGTGGACACGGCCTGAATATTAACGTAACGTAATACTAAAGCATCTAAAGCATAGTTTTTAGCATGATGTTGCTTAATAACAGTGTGTGTGTGTGTGTGTGTGTGTGTGTGTGTGTGTGTGTGTGTGTGTGTGTGTGTGTGTGTGTGTGTATGTGTCTGTCTGTGTGTGTGTGTGTGTGTGTGTGTGTGTGTGTGTGTGTGTGTGTGTGTGTGTGTGTGTGTGTGTGTGTGTGTGTGTGTGTGTGTGTGTCGTTCTTACCACTCCCAAAAGGGCTGGCTCCCCTTTTTCACCTTTCTCTGGCACAAACTGATAGAAAGACAAGAAAATGTGGATATTTTGTGCACAACAAAATTCTGCTTATTGTTTCGTCTCGACAGACGATCCCAGGTGGGCCACAAGAAATGCACAATCTCAGGAGCTCCAATGCAAAAAGTGGCATTCCATTTTCTAGGGGTGCAAAAAAAAAAATGTTGATTTCCATCGCGATTTTTATTCATCCTGATTCTAAATCCATTATATATTTTTTTTAATTGTGAAAAAAAAAATACATTATTTTAATCAATTTTTAAAAAGACGTCTCCATGCAACCAGAAGGGATTTTTTCTAACCTTTAACCTGTTGTGAAAAAATGTCATTATAAGTATTATACCAAAAGAATCGTGTTGAATCGAGAATTGATTCTGAATCGATTCGTCAGCCCAGGAATCGGATCAAAGATTCACACTCCTATAAAATAGTAGCTTCTACATTATCCAGTGACAAAAGTTTATTTCGAAACGTGTGATAACCATAGATTTGGAAATTAAAATAATTGCGACAAATTAGGGTCTGTCTGCTTAATACAATATGAACAGTACAACTCGTTAAAGAGCACAAGGGTTGATCAATTCCGTCATTACTTGACGAGCTGAGTAGTTTTATTTTATTTTTGGTTGGTTATACAGTGGTTGGCTTCGTTTTGCACTTCAGTGACAGCTCGGAATGTTATGCGACTTAAAAACATATGATGGCCACAGTTTGACACTGGAGCGGAATAATTCGCTTTCCAGTCACGTCCGGTGGGGGGAAAAAAATTTGAATTGGCCTTGGAAGTCATCAAGGTGACTCATGCCTCAGGGGTACATCGTGGTTGTCTGGCTTTCCCTTAAAAGGCCAGAATTGTGTGAACTTATAATAATAATAATAATAATAATAATAGATTTTATTTGTAAAAAGCACTTTCCATTGAGTAAACAACCTCAAAGTGCTACAGTGTATTAAAATAAATAAATAAAAAGATAATAAAAATAAATAAAAATAACAATTAGAACAGCCAAATAGCTAGAACTAGTATGCATATATCTAAAAAAAAAAGCTTTTTTAAAAAGAAGGGTTTTTAAGCCTTTTTTAAAAGCATCCACAGTCTGTGGTGCCCTCAGGTGGTCAGGGAGAGCGTTCCACAAACTGGGAGCGGCGGAGCAGAACACCCGGTCTCCCATTGTTCGTAGCTTTGTCCGGAGCGGAGGTGTCGTGTGGAGGATTTGGGGGTGAGTAGTTCTTTGAGGTAGAGGGGGGCATTTCCATGGAGGCACTGGTGGAAATGTTATCAGATTGAGCACCGAAGAGAGGTGGGAATCTTTGGGCACTTCACGATTCCATCCGATTCTTGTGTTGACGATTTGATTTAGAATCTATTCTGGAATTACCACAATTTTTTGATACAAATCAATTCTTGCAATGTTTTATTTGGTTAGCTATAATAAAACTTTTTTTTTTTAAACAAAGACAGGTTACAAAAAAAATATATTTTTTTTTATTTTGACCTAGTTTAAACTCGAAATAAATAAAAATCCCAATATTTTTTTGGAGCACCCCTAGTACCCAATGCAGTGGCCTCTTATACCTGCGTGCCCATCCCGTATCCTCCTTCCCTCTCTGCCGGCCTGTAGCGCTCGTCCACGTCTTCGTCCTCGTACTCGTACTCGTTCACCTGGTGGTCATTTGTCGAGTTGTCGTAGTCCTCGTACTCGAAAATCTGACGCGAGCAGCCGCAACAGTGGGAGGTGAGGGGCGTGAAGCAAACTAAAGGAAGTGACGATGTCGTACGACGCCTCACCTCGTAGTCGGTGGCATTGGGACCGAGGGTCACCGTGGAAACCGGCACGTCCTCATAGAGGTCGCTGAAGTCGTACTCTTGCAGCTCCTCCACCACGTGTTTCTTTGCTGGTCGCTCCTCCTGAGAACGGAACAGGTGATCTTTAAAATGGGTATTCACAATTTAAGGTAGCAGGGGGCACAGTCGGAATCCATTTACCGTATTTTCCTGACCATAGGGCGCACCGGATTATAAGGCACACTGCAGATGAATGGTCTATTTTTGATATTTTTCATATATAAGGCGCACCGGATTGTATGGTGCATTAAAGGAGTCATATTGTTATTATTTTTTTCTAAAGGGAAAACACTTCCTTGTGGTCTACATAACATGTAATGGTGGTTCTTTGGTCCAAATATTGCATAGATCAGTGTTTTTCAACCACACCAGATACAGTCTGGTGTGCCGTGGGAGATTATCTAATTACACCTATTTGGGGTAAAAAATATTTTTTGCAAACCAGTAATTATAGTCTGCAAATGATGTGTTGTTGTTGAGTGTCGGTGCTGTCTAGAGCTCGGCAGAGTAACCGTGTAACACTCTTCCATATCAGTAGGTGGCAGCAGGTGCTAATTGCTTTGTAGATGTCGGAAACAGCGGGAGGCAGTGTGGAGGTAAAAAGGTGTCTAATGCTTAAACCGAAAATAAACAAGAGGTGAGTGCCCCTAAGAAAAGGCATTGAAGCTTAGGGAAGGCTATGCAGAACGACACAAACTGAACTGGCTACAAAGTAAACAAAAACAGAATGCTGGACGACAGCAAAGACTTACTGTGGAGCAAAGATGGCGTCCACAATGTACATCCGAACATGACATGACAATCGAAGAAGGATAAAAACAAAGTAGATGCGGGAAATATCGCTCAAAGGAAGACCTGAAACTGCTACAGGAAAATACCAAAAAGAGAGAAAAAGCCACCAAAATTGGAGCGCAAGACAAGAACTAAAACACTACACAAAGGAAAACCGCAAAAAACTCCAAATAAGTCAGGGTGTGATGTGACAGGTGGTGACAGTACACCTACTTTGAGACAAGAGCTATATTGATGCATGCTTGGTTATGGTTTGAATCCATATCCAACAATTGCGACAACGACTTTTTACTGTCAACTGAGTTTCGTTGTTTAATGATTTCTGCTGGTGGTGTGCCTCCGCATTTTGTCAACGCAACAAATGTGCCTCGGCTCAAAAAAGGTTGAAAATCACTGGCATAGATGATGTTTTACAGATCATCTTCAAGTCGCTTTCTGACAGTCGCTTCCGAATGCGCCGTTTTGTGGGCGGTCTTATTTACGTGGCTCACCTACGCCAGCGTCATCTTTGTTGTAGCGGTGTAGCGTGCAAGAACGGGACTGGAAGAATGACATTCAGACTTTACTTAAATAAATAACGGAGCAGCATCTCCTCATCTGGAAACAACAACACCGGAAATGTGTCCCGTGAAAAAACGTCCGACCGGAACTCTCTAATAACTAAAGTTCCTTGGGTGAATAATGTAAACTCACTACACCGGTATGTTTTAGCGCTTTCATGGCGAGTTTGACAGATATAAGTAAGAACTTTACACTACATAATATTAGAAATGGCAACAGCGGAGGATGAATGTCCTATAACAAGAAGATAGAGAAAAAGAAGATGCAACCCCAAAAGGGACAAGCGGTAGAAAATGGATGGATGTGTTTTTGTTTTAGCAATATAGCTCAAAAAGGTATGGGAAGATTTTGATAGGAAAAGGTGATTGCCGGTACATTTTGGGTGTGATAATATCGGACTGCCGACATTATCGGCCGATAAATGCTTTAAAATGTAATATCGGAAATTATCGGTATCGGTTTCAAAAAGTAAAATGTGTGACTTTTTAAATCGCCGCTGTACGGAGTGGTACACGGACGTAAGGAGAAGTACAGAGCGCCAATAAACCTTGAAGGCACTGCCTTTGCGTGTCGGCCCAATCACATAATGTCTACGGCTTTTCACACACACAAGTGAATGCAAAGCATACTTGATCAACGGCCGTACAGGTCACACTGAGGGTGGCCGTATAAACAACTTTAACACTGTTACAAATATGCACCACACTGTGAACCCACACCAAACAAGAATGACAAACACATTTCAGGAGAACATCCGCACCGTAACACAACATAAACACAACAGAACAAATACCCAGAACCCCTTGCAGCACTAACTCTTACGGGACGCAACAATATACACCCACCCCCCCTCCTCACCCCCTACCTCAACCTCCTCATGGAGAGCATGTCCCAAATTCCAAGTTGCTGTTTTGAGGCATGTTAAAAAAAATAATGCACTTTGTGACTTCAATAATAAATATGGCAGTGCCATGTTTCCATTTTTTTCCATAACTTGAGTTGATTTATTTTGGAAAATCTTGTTACATTGTTTAATGCATCCAGCGGGGCCTCACAACAAAATTAGGCATAATAATGTGTTAATTCCACGACTGTATATATCGGTATCAGTTGATATCGGAATCGGTAATTAAGAGTTGGAAAATATCGGAATATCGGATATCGGCAAAAAAGCCGATATCTCTAGACGCTAGTTATATTCAGCAGAGTGACAAATTTACAGTCAGCTTCCACCGGCGTTCACCTTATGACGAGGTAAATTAAGCTCCACTCAAGTTCCAAGTACAAAATAGACCGACCGCCACTGGCTACAAATGACAGAAAAAACATCTTTAAAAATGTTTCGAAAAATCATTCTTCCTTTAATTTTGTCTCCTTTCATCAGTGAAACCTCGATCCTTCCCAGGAATCCCAGCAGCGCCTCCATACTGCGAACACAACAATAATCCTTGAAGGCCTCCTGCAGCGCTTTTGAGCTGAGAGCCAGCTCGTAAATCACGCAGCAGTCGGCGGAAGAGTATTTGTGATCTTTGGAAGTGGACGTATTAAAGGAATACAATTTAGTGTTTTCACAGTAAAAGGCAAACATACATGGTTCTGATTTAAGAGGATGGGGAATGGCACTTGGAACATTACTGCTCGATAAAGTAACACAAAATCATAATATATTTTAATTGTATTGATCAATATTTACTTGTATTATACTTAGAGTTTTCAACCTTTTTTTGAGTGTGGACGAGTAAAACTGAACTTTTTAGTTTGTGTCATGATAAATGTGTGACGTTATGTTATGTTTTTACTAGAGATATTATCAGCCGATAAATGCTTTAAAATGTAACATCGGAAATTATCGGTATCTGTTTCACCCTTCCGATTTTCCCGGGAGACTCCCGAATTTCAGTGCCCCTCCCAAAAATCTCCCAGGGCAATGATTCTCCCGAATTACTGCCGATTTCCACCCGGACAACAATATTGGGGGCGTGCCTTAAAGACACTGCCTTCAGCGTCCTCTACAACCTGTCCTCACGTCCGCTTTTCCTCCATACAAACAGCGTGCCTGCCCAGTCACATAATATATGCGGCTTTTACACACACTTAAGTGAATGCAATGCATACTTGATCAACAGCCATACAGGTCACACTGAGGGTGGCCGTATAAACAACTTTAAAACTGTTACAAATATGCGCCACACTGTGAACCCACACCAAACAAGAATGACAAACACGTTTCGGGAGAACATCCGCACCGTAACACAACAAAAACACAACAGAACAAATACCCAGAACCCCTTGCAGCACTAACTCTTCCGGGACGCTACAATATACACCCCCCCCCTCTCCCCACCACCACCAAACCCCGCCCCCCTCAACCCCGGCCACCTCAACCCCAGCCCTTTGTGAAAGTCAAAGTATAGTATTTCCCATAGTTGTAGTGGGTATTAGGATTATCTCAGGGAGAGCATGTCCCAAATTCCAAGCTGCTGTTTTGAGGCATGTTAAAAAAAATAATGCACTTTGTGACTTCAATAATAAATATGGCAGTGCCATGTTGGCACTTTTTTTCTATAACTGGAGTTGAAGTTGTTCTCTTATTTTGGAAAACCTTGTTTTTGACTGATTGATTGAAACTTGCATTAGTAGATTTCACAGTACAGTACATATTCCGTACAATTGACCACTAAATGGTAACACCCGAATAAGTTTTTCAACTTGTTTAAGTCATGGTCCACGTTAATCAATTCATGGTAAAGTTACATCGTTTAATGCATCCAGTGGGGCATCACAACAAAATTAGGCATAATAATGTGTTAATTCCACAACTATATATCGGTATCGGTTGATATCGGAATCGGTAATTAAGAGTTGGACAATATCGGAAATCGGCAAAAAAAGCCATTATCGGACATCTCTAGGTTTTACTAGGGCTGTCAAAGATAATAACGATAATTAATAGCGACAATAACGCGTTAACTATAAATTTCAATAACGGCACTAATTTCTTTAACAGGCGATTAACGCATCCATTTTGACCCTCGGCCCGTGCCGTAGCGGGGGGAACTTGGCTGCAGTTCACTTGCTACTGATGAACCACAAGCAAGCAGAAATGGACAAAAGAAAGTCTACCTTATGGAAATATCAGGTTCAAAGCCATGGCAAGTTGTTCTCCTGACAAAAAACAACTATTTTTGCCGTGAGAAGAGACGACATCCCTGCAGCAAACGCCTGCTGCGCGTGTCGTTCTAGAGGTGGGTGGTGCTTCACTTCCGTGTTCAGATTACGGTTAAGGTGGAGTTATAACATAACATTTAGATTGATGACTGATTTATTAAGTAAGATGACATAAAAGCTCAACAGAAATGAAAGACGGTCGGCATTAGGTCTACAGAAGGCTTTTTTCTTTTTTTTTATTGCGAACAGTCGATCCGACATTAAAACATGTCAAGACGTTTTCTAAAAGCAATTACACACTTTTCCGGCTTCAAAATAAAAGCGCTATGCAATACATCCGGTTTAACTGCATTTATAATATAAAAATGTCTTACATAACGTAAATAGGGTTGGGCACCGGATCCGGTGATTTTTTTGGCACCGACCAAAACCAGCCGGTACTACCAGGCACCGATTTACGTAAGATCCAGCGGTGCCATGTTTCGGAGCCTGGGTTGCGCGTGACGTCACGTCTGTCTGAATAAGCACTTGTGAGTGGCGAGTACTTGCTTGCACTTGAGAAGAAAACAGGCGATTTTGAAGCGGACATGTTCTTAGTAATCTTGCAAGTAGGGATGTCCGATAATGGCTTTTTTGCCGATATCCGATATTCCAATATTGTCCAACTCTTAATTACCGATTCCGATATATACAGTCGTGGAATTAACACATTATTATGCCTAATTTTGTTGTGATGCCCCGCTGGATGCATTAAACAATGTAACAAGGTTTTCCAAAATAAATCAACTCAAGTTATGGAAAAAAAATGCCAACATGGCACTGCCATATTTATTATTGAAGTCACAAAGTGCATTATTTCTTTTAACATGCCTCAAAACAGCAGCTTAGAATTTGGGACATGCTCTCCTTGAGAGAGCATGAGGAGGTTGAGGTGGGCGGGGTTGGGGGGTGGGGGGGCGGTAGCGGGGAGTGTATATTGTAGCGTCCCGGAAGAGTTAGTGCTGCAAGGGGTTCCGGGTATTTGTTCTGTTGTGTTTATGTTGTGTTATGGTGCGGATGTTCTCCCGAAATGTGTTTGTCATTCTTGTTTGGTGTGGGTTCACAGTGTGGCGCATATTTGTAACAGTGTTACAGTTGTTTATACGGCCACCCTCAGTGTGACCTGTATGGCTGTTGACCAAGTATGCTTGGCATTCACTTGCGTGTGTGAAAAGCCGTAGATATTATGTGATTGGGCCGGCACACAAAGGCAGTGCCTTTAAGGTTTATTGGCGCTCTGTACTCCGTGTACACAGCGGCGTTTTAAAAAGTCATAAATAATAATAATAATAATAATAATGAGGTGGCGACTTGTCCAGGGTGTACCCCGCCTTCCGCCCGATTGTAGCTGAGATAGGCTCCAGCGCCCCCGCGACCCCGAAGGGAATAAGCGGTAGAAAATGGATGGATGGATGGATGGATGGATAATAATAATAAATAATACATAAAAACAGATACCGATAATTTTGAAACCGATACCGATAATTTCCGATATTACATTTTAGAGCATTTATTGGCCGATAATATCGGCAGTCCGATATTATCGGATATCTCTACTTTCAACCCATCCATGTTTCATGACAAAAACCCCACCAACGCTTTAAAGTGTGGCTCGTCTTTTCCAAATGCGATGCCGATGCTGCTTTTGTGACGCCGAAATCAAGGCAAGTGGCGGGAATACTTCCAATCTGAGGAAGCACCTGGTTAAACACAGGTACAGAATATCACAAGCATTTATTCAGGTGAAAATACCACAGATTACAGCTGGGATAGGCTCTAGCCCCCTGTCACCCCAAAAGGGACAAGTGGTAGTAAAAAAGGATGAATGGATATTACAAAAACATCTTTGACAATCAAAGTATGATCATAACAAACAACATTAAGTGTTATTTATCCATGATATTGTTATCTAAACATGGAAGCGTAGCTCCTCCTCTGAATGCAAGTGCTCCTAAAGCAGGAAAACAAATTCTACAAAATACAAAATCTGGCAAGATACTAACAAACAGTAGGCAATTTTTTTTTATTGTCATTAAATCTTGTTTGTCCTTTTTGTGTTGAGCTGTTTAAAAAAGCATGTTTGAAACATGTTTATTTGAAGCAAATTAATTGTCCGTTCATGGTGTTAAACCTTGAAATGTGTCTGTCGAGGGAACACATTAATGATGTAAAATGATATGTATATCTGCGATTAATCATGATTAATTTTGGTTAACTATGAACAAAATGCGATTAATCGCGATTAAATCTTTTAATCGTTTGACAGCCCTAGTCTTTACATTTCCTTTTTAAACAGCTGGTCATGAAATGATGGACTTACAGGCATTGCTTTCATTTCGTGTGGCGGCAATAAAAACACACATTCATGCTTCTTTGGTTTCATGTAAGTGTGGGCTTTAATTTTTGATTTATTATATCTCTACACAGTCTTGATGAACAGTCGCATTATACTGCAATGTGCAACTTGGTAAGCTGGAGTATGTACATATGAGGTATATTCAATGCAGAGTTACCATGCCATCTTCTGTGCAAAGTTGGAACAACAAGCTACACAGACAGTCCCATTATAAAGTGATGTATTGTTATTCCTAATGTTGTATAGTTGACTAGGGTTTGGAACCGAAACTGGTATTTTTTTGGCACTGACCGAATTCCGCCAGTCCTAACAGGCACTGATTCACATACTGTAAAAGTTCCAGTACCTGGGCTGCACGTGATCATGATGCCAAATCACTTCGGCACTTGGCGATCACTCCAGCAGCACTGAGAGCAGCCTGCGCCAAACTACCTTGAGGTGATTTTCAATGCCAGCAAAGCAAGTGATTTAAAATCGCTCCAACATAAGGAAAGTATGGCTCCACTTTTCCAAAAATGCTCTAGCTTGATGCTAACATACATTGTCTTTAATATTGACATGCTACTGATTAGTATTAGCAATTGTACATGGCGATTTCAACACCTCCGAATTTGTTAATGACAACCACAACAAAGATGCTCGTTACAATAAAACAGCTGGTGCGTAATAAGTACAATACTTATAGTATTAACACTTTTTAGAGCGCAACAAAAACTAGATTTAGCAAAGACTGACACACCATTAACTATACACTACTGTCATTTAATGTCTTGGACTTGTAACTGTAGTTGAGACTCAGAAATGTTATCATAAAACAAAATATAACAACTGGACATCATTAAGTTAAGTTAAAGTACCAATGATTGTCACACGCACACACCAGGTGTGGTGAAATTATTCTCTGCATTTGACCCATCACCCTTGATCACCGCCTGGGAGGTGAGGGGAGCAGTGAGCAGCAGCGGTGGCCACGCCAAGGAATAATTTTTAGTGATTTAACCCCCCAATTCCAACCCTTGATGCTGAGTGACAAGCAGCATATCATAATCAACTCATTTTTAAAGATTTTATCATCAAAAACAAGTAATATTTATGAACTCATGCAAAAGTATTGAAAATTGGTACCGTTCAGTACCGGTATCAATTCTTAGGTAATAGGAATTGTTACCGTATTGGTTCAAATGTCAACGTTACCCATCCCAATTCCTATATTTTATTTTATTTTTGTTATGCACAAAACAAGTTCTGTATTCTGTACACAGTGGATAAATATTCACGTTAAAGCAGCAAGGAGCGTTTTCACAGACACAAGTGGAGAAAAAAACCTTTTGTACATTTTTTTCTTTGCTGACTGGCTTTGAGAAACCACATACTTGTGATACGGCCTTATTCATAAAGCGTACAGCACCATGTTCGGTGAATTCATTCAAAATACCAAACAATAAAATATCCATCCATCCATCCATTTTCTACCGCTTATTCCCTTTTGGGGTCACTGGAGCCTATCTCAGCTACCATCGGGCGGAAGGCGGGGTACACCCTGGACAAGTCACCACCTCATCGCAGGGCCAACACAGATAGACAGACAACATTCACACTCACATCCACACACTAGGGCCAATTTAGTGTTTCCAATCAACCTATCCCCAGGTGCATGTCTTTGGAGGTGGGAGGAAGCCGGAGTACCCGGAGGGAACCCACGCAGTCACGGGGAGAACATGCAAACTCCAATAAAATATGACTAATTAAATATAATACACATTACAAATAGAATTGTATTTATAAATAGTATAATATGCATATATAGATAAAATAAATGGAGTAAAGAAAAAAAGTACAAAAATACAAAACCCAAAATCAGTGAAGTTGGCACGTTGTGTAAATGGTAAATAAAAACAGAATACAATGATTTGCAAATCTTTTTCAACTTATATTCAATTGAATAGACTGCAAAGACAAGATACTTAACGTTCGAACTGGTAAACTTTGTTGTTTTTTTTTCAAATATTATTGGAATTTGATGCCTGCAACATGTTTCAAAAAACTGGCACAAGTGGCAAAAAAGACTGAGAAAGTTGAGGAATGCTCATTAAAAACTTATTTGAAACATCCAACAGGTGAACAGGCAAATTGGGAACAGGTGGGTGCCATGGTTGGGTATAAAAGCAGCTTCCATGAAATGCTCAGTCATTCACAAACAAGGATGGGGCGAGGGTCACCACTTTGTGAACAAATGCGTGAGCAAATTGTAAAACAGTTTAAGAACAATATTTATCAACGAGCTATTGTTCCTTCTTGACTGCACTTAAATGTAGAATATATGTATAATATATTTATATTATTCATATATTATATATTATATATATTATATTATATATATTATATTATTTATTATTATTATTGTCTATTGTGAGCGAACTGTGGTGCTGAATTTCCCCCAGGGATCGCTAAAGTACTTTCTATTCTATTCTATTGCAAGGAATTTAGGGATTTCACCATCTACTGTCCGTAATATCATCTGAGGTCCGTGAATCTGGAGAAATCACTGCACGTAAGCGATGATATTACGGACCTTCGATCCCTCAGGCGGTATTGCATCAAAAACCGATAACAGTGTGTAAAGGATATCACCACATGGCCTCAGGAACACTTCAGAAAACCACTGTCAGTAACTACAGTCCGTTGCTACATCTGTAAGTGCAAGTTAAAACTCTACTATGCAAAGCGAAAGCCATTTATCAACAACACCCAGAAACGCCGCCGGCTTCGCTAGCCCCGAGCTCATCCAAGATGAACTGATACAAAGTGGAAAAGTGTTCTGTGGTCTGATCAGTCCACATTTCAAATTATTTTTGGAAACTGTGGACGTCGTGTCCTCCGGACCAAAGAGGAAAAGAACCATCCGGACTGTAATAGGCACAAAGTTGAAAAGCCAGCATCTGTGATGGTATGGGGGTGTATTAGTGCCCAAGGCATGGGTAACTTGCACATCTGTGAAGGCACCATTAATGCTGAAAGGTACATACTGTACAGGTTTTGGAGCAATATTTGTTGCCATCCAAGCCATGTCCTTTTCATGGACGCCCCTGCTTATTTCAGCAAGACAATGCCAAGCCACGTGTTACAACAGCGTGGCTTCATAGTCAAAGAGTGCGGGTACTAGACTGGCCTGCCTGTAGTCCACACCTGTCTCCCATTGAAAATGTGTGGCGCAATATGAAGCCTAAAATACCACAACGGAGTTGAACAACTTAAGCTGTACATCAAGCAAGAATGGGAAAGAATTCCAACTGAAAAGCTTCAAAAATTGGTCTCAGTTCCCAAACGTTTACTGAGTGTTGTTAAAAGGAAAGGCCATGTAACACAGTGGTAAAAATGCCCCTGTGCCAACTTTTTTGCAATGTGTTGCTGCCATTAAATTCTAAGTTAATGATTATTTGCAAAAAAAAATGTTGTTTCTCAGTTGGAACATTAAATATCTTGTCTTTGCAGTCTATTCAATTGAATATAAGTTGAAAAGGATTTGCAAATCATTGTATTCTGTTTTTATTTACGAATTACACAACATGCCAACTTCACTGGTTTTGGGTTTTGTACATAAAAAATACATAAACGATTATATCTAATTAAGGTTATGGAGTATATACTGTAAATCTTTGGATGTTTCATTCTGGGATATATATATATTTATATGCATATATATATATATATATATATATATATATATATATATATATATATATATATATATATATATATATATATATATATATATATTTTTATATATAGTTTTCACTTGCATTTTGAGTTTCGAGTCCTTTCAAGTCCTTTTAACCACAGACTAATATATTAACACAGATTGTGTATGCTTTTCAAACGCTGTATTTATTTATTAAAACAAGTGCATTTTAAATTGCAGGAAAGAAAATTGTGCTGACATTGCACTTCATAATAGCACTATTAACCAGTCATTTTAAACATTAACTCATTCCTTTACAGAACAAACACATTGAAAAACAAAGTGCAAATGTACTTATTTGTACAAAAGTGTTAACATTGAAAAAACATGACATATACGTGAACATAACAAAAAAGTTGTACTTTTATATGTCAGGACCCTATGCTGCATTGCATTTGCAAAAGACCAAATTAGCCAAGAGTCTGTCAGTCATTTGTGCACGATGGGGGCGTAGTATGATGCCACCATGGCTGAAAACTCGCTCCACTGGAGCACTGGAGGCAGGCACTGCCAAGACTCTCATGGCCACTTGGAACAGTGAAGGAAGAGTCTTCATGTTCAATGCCCAGAACAAAAGGGGGGAGAGAGGTTTTTTGGGTTGGTGCACTACTTGTAAGTGTATCTTGTGTTTTTTATGTTGATTTAATTAAAAAAATTTAAAAAAATTTAAAAAAATATTTCTTGTGCGGCCCGATACCAATCGATCCACGGACCAGTACCGGGCCGCGGCCCGGTGGTTGGGGACCACTGAGGTAAACAACCAACAGTATGTCAGAAAGCTAGCTAAAACGGTACACATATTCATAATATAGTATACATTTTAACTGACCTTTATTTTACTATTTTTGTCTTTTTTTAGGTGGCTAAAATACGCGGTGCTGCTGACCGCCGTCTAACGTTACGTGTGATATATTGACTAACGTAACCCTGCTTAAAAAAAATCACTGAACAAAAAGTATGAATAAGGTAGTGAACTGCAACAGATTCCCGTGTTTGCAATAACGTTATAACGTTAGCAGTGAGTTTACAGCCTCACTGATTTAACTACAAAGCAAATAAAAGTCACGTTACTTAGCCAATAAACGTTATCTTACATTCAAAACTTACCGTTCTTTGTGCAACTTCAAATGCCGGACGAAGTTGGAAGTTGTTGCCTCTCCATCAGTAATTTTCGAACCGCATGTGTTGCATATTGCAAACCGTTTTGTGTTGACCACCTCGTAATTTTTATACCCAAACGAAATTATTTTAGGTATCATTTTTTGTTCACTGGCGTGTGGTTTGGACATGTCTTCTTCGTTGGTTGTCCTGCAATTTGATTGGATGAATGCTGTGTGATGAAAACAAAGTAGATCTAATTTGATTGGCTGTTGTACTGAGACCACACCAGCTGACACACGCAACGCTGATAGACAAGTACACAATGAAAAATACGGAGCGCTCCCAAATAACTTTTCATCTTTGGGTTTTGGGGAAAGTAGCAAGTCATGTCAAGTCATGTCAATTCAAAAGGCTCAAGTCCAAGTGAAGTCACAAGTCATTGATGTTAAAGTCTAAGTCGAGTTGCAAGTCTTTTTACATTTTGTCAAGTCGAGTCTAAAGTCATCAAATTCATGACTCGAGTCTGACTCGAGTCCAAGTCATGTGACTCGAGTCCACACCTCTGGCAGCATCCATCACCCAAGATGATTTGCTCCTTCCTCTCGCCTCAGAATTGACACCAAATTCAACTCACCTCCACGGCGGCATCCATCAGTATGCTGTCATAAGGCAATGCAGAGTCGCAGTCGGGGATGAAGTCCTGGCAGTAGGTCTCAGCCGCAGCGGGGTCGTCCACCAACAGCAGCTGCTGGATGTCCCCCTGTGTCGCAGCCACAGCGCCATGTTAGCGCGCGGACAAGACGCCAATACAAGTCCTTGCTCGCTCTCGTGGACATCAATCCAAGGCTTAACCATCTGCAAACTGATGGATCGCCTGACAATACGCGCAAAGTCACAGTTCACCTCACAAATGCAACGACTCAATCGGAAAAACGTTTTCATTTAGTAAATAATGTCAAATTTTGTGAGCGCTAAAAATAAATACATTGACTCATTCGGGCTTAAGTGCGGTATGAGGACTATTCTCTACCACAGGAGGGCGCTGTATGGCGAGATGGCAGCTGTCACCGTAAATCAAACAGGCCGCAACAAGCAGAATCCATTTTTGGAATTTCTCTTTTGATCTACCGTGTCCTCGTCGTGCCTCGCAGTTAATTCAAACACATTTACATGCAGCAAAAGTGCTCCTGGTAGCAAAAACGGTGGTCATAATATTTACTGGCAATTGTTTCGCATTGATTGCCCTAAGACAGGGGTGTCCAAAGTGTGGCCCGTAGCTATTTTCTTAATGGCTTAAATGTTTGCATTCTAACAATAGGCAAGATGGTAGATGGTAGATCTTTATTGTCATTGCACAAGTACAATGAAACTTTGTTTCAAGGCAAGTAATAATAATAATAATAATAATAATAGATTTTATTTGTAAAAAGCACTTTACATTGAGTAAACAACCTCAAAGTGCTACAGTGTATTAAAAAAAATTAAAATTAAAAATAATAACAAATAAATAAAAATAAAAACTAGAACAGCCAAATAGCTAAAACTAGTATGCATAAATCTAAAAAAAGGTTGTTTTAAAAAAAAAAAAGGGTTTTAAGCCTTTTTTAAAAGCATCCACAGTCTGTGGTGCCCTCAGGTGGTCAGGGAGAGCGTTCCACAGACTGGGAGCGGCGGTGCAGAAAGCTTATTTATAGAGCACAATTCGCAGACAACGCAATTCAAAGTGCTTAAGCATAATAGCATTCTAGCTTTTTTTGCTAATTTCGCAGGTAATACACCTCAGCGTCAACTATTTTGTTACTTGACGAAAGATACCTGTTAGCATGGTTACGTTAGTATGCTAGCTTTTTTTCTCTCGCTAATTTTGTGGCTATTGTTAGAATAATTATGTATATATTATCACACAACTTTGATGCTTAAGGGCCGTTGCTATAATAATTGTCAAATGTCAAAAAAAAACTAGCCTACTAATGTTAACATTCTAACATACTAACTGTAGCACGTGTTAAGTACCAAAATACATTACTGTGCGAAATGTGTTAGCATGCTAATGTTAGCCTACATCAAGTAACAAAATATGACTCTGGTGTACATATCTATAAAATTTGCCAAAAAAGCTGACCTACTAACATTAGCATGCTAACAGGTAGCATTTGTCAAGTAACAAAATATTTCATGCTGAGGTGTATACCTACAAAATTTGAAAAACACAGCTATCATGCACTGCAAAAACTGAAATCTAAGTAAGATGAAATATCTCAAATAAGGGTGATATTTGCTTGTTTTCTGTCTGATAAGATAATTCGTCTCACTAAGCAGATTTTATGTTAGAGTGTTTTACTTGTTTTAAGGGTTTTGGTCCTAAATGATCTCAGTAAGATATTACAGCTTGTTGCTGAGATTTTATGACCTATATTGAGTAAAACATGCTTGAAACTAGAATATCAACTGTTGCAAAGCTGTGTCATCAACACTCACAAGTATAAAACTTATTTTTTAAAGTAATAATTTCTTATTTCAAGCATGAATAAAAAAAAATCATGATTTTGACACGAATGTGTCTCATAATTAAAACAGATGACAGCCAAATGGACTTTGCTGTTTTATTTTCAATGAAACAATAGAAAATACATACTCCTATAGTAGTACAGTTGGCACAGTACAGTAAACTGACAGTTAATATTTAAACATTTAACATTTCAAACAATTTTGAACAGAAATAGTTCAGACACATTCAGATAAATTCCTCAAAATTACAATTAAAACATTTTTGGCCGGGGGCAGGGCTGTATATACGCGCACTAATTGACTGAAAGAGCACGCACTTGGCGCGATGATGTCATGTTGTCGATGGGAAAATGCATTTTTAGACCATATGATTTGCCTGAGCGGCTAGGAGACTCCGAGAGTAACAGGCGGTTGCCTTGTTGCCTTCCATTAAGAGCAATAAATTAGTTTTTAGTATAAGTTTGCTGGTTTCAATAAATGTAATGCCGTGCGCATATCATTATGTCAAGATAATGGCACTAGCATTTACTTCATTTAAGAATATTTTTCAACATATTGAGCAAAAAGGTCTCTTTTTTTTTCTACCAAGAAAAGTGCACTTGTTATTAGTGAGAATATACTTATTTGAAGGTATTTTTGGGTTCATTGAGGTTAGCTAATTTTACTTGTTTTGGAAAGTCTTGACAAGCCAAATTTTCTTGTTCTATTGGCAGATAATTTTGCTTAGTTCAAGTAAAATACCCCTCATTTTTGTTTTGTTTTTTCTTGTTTTTGAACACTGACTTTTTGCAGTGTGCTAAACATTGTGTTGCAGGCCATTAAAAAAGTAGCTACGGGCTACAAATGGCCCCAGGGACACACCTGAACTAGAGAGTATTTCTATTGCTGCTTAGTGATAATCATGAAGTTAATAATACATGTCGACATAAACGAGACATTTTTTGACGGACCTTTTGGCTTTCACTTTTTATTAAAATGAACCAACCTCAAAAACGTCCTCTTCCAGCAGACGTGTTCCAAACACAGTGACGCCGTCGGTGCTGACGTGCGGGTCGCGACCTCTGAGCAGCTGCAGGGTCTCCAGCTTGACGCAGTCCAGATAGAGCGTGACCGACTGACCCCTGACACTGTAGGCCACTCGGTGCCACCTGGCGGGGAGCAGGTGAAAGCTAGACTTCCTTGCCCAAAAGGGACACATACTTGTGCATGTTGGGGCGTTACGTACTTGCCATCAGCCAGGTTGATCCTTCGAAAAGTGGGGTACAGTTCTGGGGCGGGCTGACCCTCGTGGTCCTCGTACAAAAACACAGGAGAGCGTCCGATCTCCAAGCCCAGCTGCTGCGTACCCTGGGACGAAGGAAGGCGAGAGAGATGACGGTCATGGTTTGACTGATTTGGAACATGCTTGATCACACTAGTTCAAATACAATAATATCAATAAAAAGAACAAGCTTTAAAATACTAAGAAAGACAAAAGTAAACTATGCAAAATATATCTATCTGTCCCCTGGACTTCTGGCCGGGGGTCGCCGGAAGACGCCGTACTTTTAAGATGGTGCCGAGTGTCAGAATCCGTGAGTTTTAGGTACAAAATATGCTACAGAGCTAGCCTAAAACATTAGCATGCTTACATTAAAATGCTAACACTTGGCATGTGTGCTATTGTTAGCATGCTAACAGTTAGCATTTTTTTACATACCAATTTATATGACTCTAAGGTGTATGGCTGCGGAAGTAGAGAAAAAAGTGTAAAATTAGCTGAAAAAGTTAGCATGCTATTTTTATCTTGCTGGCATGCTAACAGTTAACAAGTGTCACATATCAAGTTATATGACTCTGGGGTAAACAATAGCAAAACTATCTAAAAAAGTTAGCATGCTAATGTTAGCAAGCTAACGTTAGCACGCTAAAATGTAGCATGTGTCACATACCAAGTTATATGACTCTAAGGTGTATGGCTGCGTAATTACAAAAGAAAGTGTAAAATTAGCTGGAAAAAGTTAGCACTTTAAGGTTAGCATGCTAGCATGCTTACGTTAGCATGTTAACAGTTAGCATGTGTCACATACCAAGTTATATGACTCTAAGGTGTATGGCTGTGGAATTAGAGAAAAAAAGTGTAAAAATAGCTGAAAAAGATGGCATGCTAATGTTAGCATACTAGCAAGCTAACGTTAGCATGCTCAAATGTAGCATGTGTCACATATCAAGTTATATGACTCTAAGGTGTATGGCTGCGTAATTACAGAAGAAAGTGTAAAATTAGCTGGGACCCCATCAAGTCATTTTGAACATTTCTAGCACCAACACTGATGGAGTATTGGTGCGTGCAAAACAGCAGCAGGCGGCTATGGCCTGCAGGCCGGTTCTAATACTAATCAAATATCATCCCGGGGGCCATAGATCATTCATTCGCGCGCCGGATCTGGCTTTGACACCCCTGCGCTAGATGGAGCCCGCGTACGTACATACTTGCCAACCCTCTCGATTTTACCGGGAGACTCCCGAATTTCAGTGCCCCTCCCGGAAATCTCCCGGGGCAACCATTCTCCCGAATTTCTCCCGATTTCCACCCGGACGACAATATTGGGGGCGTGCCTTAAAGGCATTGCCCTTAGCGTCTTCTACAACCTGTCGTCACGTTCGCTTTTCCTCCATACAAACATCGTGCCGGCCCAGTCACATAATATATGCGGCTTTAACACACTTATGTGAATGCAAGTCATACTTGATCAACAGCCATACAGATCACACTGAGGGTGGCCGTATAAACAACTTTAACACTGTTACAAATATGCGCCACACTGTGAACCCACACCAAACAAGAATGACAAACACATTTCGGGAGAACATCCGCACAGTAACACAACATTAACACAACAGAACAAATACCCAGAACCCCCTGCAGCACTAACTCTTCCAGGACGCTACAATATACACCCCCCGCTACCACCAAACCCCCCGCCCCCTACCCCATACTTGCCAACCTTGAGACCTCCGATTTCGGGAGGTGGGGGGTGGAGGCGTGGCCGGGGGTGGGGCAGGGCGTGGTTGAGGGCGTGGTTAAGAGGGGAGGAGTATATTGACAGCTAGAATTCACCAAGTCAAGTATTTCATATATATATATATATATATATATATATATATATATATCTACATCCTGAAAATATGCAAACAAAACTGTGTTTAGATAATTGATACTTCAAACTTGCATAAATAAATATTAAGTAATATAACATAACTTGGCTTCTGAGAGCTTCAAAATGTAATGAATAAAATGCTAAAGTTGTTGATAAACAAGCAATTATTTTAATAATTAAATATGGTCATTTTAAATGAATTATTATGATAATTTAAAATTAATTATTTCAAATATGTTTATTTTAATGTATAATTCTAATGCCTGGATGTAATAAGGAGTCAGAAAAAATACAAATAAAAATACAATTAATTTGGATGTTTTTAGCAAAATATAGTAAAAATGTATTTAGTTGTTTTTTTTAAATTAATAAATATATTTATTTTTAGGTAAGATAAACATAATAATACAATTTATCTCTAGTCTGGATGATTTAGTTCTTGTCACCCTGTTGTCCTCCCGTCATGAAAAAAGGCTGTCCTCACTCAGGTCCGCATGGAGCTGGAGGGGCCGTGGCCTCCAGCTCCGGCTGAAAATCGGGAGATTTTCGGGAGAATATTTGTCCCGGGAGGTTTTCGGGAGAAGCGCTGAATTTCGGGAGTCTCCCGGAAAATTCGGGTGGGTTGGCAAGTATGCCCTACCCACATTCCACGAATTCGGAGGTCTCAAGGTTGGCAAGTATGCGTACGTACCACAGTTTGAGAATCACCGGCCTAAAGCTCAGTGTTGTGCGTTTCCAAACCAAACAAAAAACAAAAATCAAACCTCGCAGTGAAGACGAAATAGTTGCCACTCAAAAGTTGGAATGCAACTTGAGTGGGTGTACTAGAGATGCGCGGATAGGCAATTATTTCATCCGCAACCGCATCAGAAAGTCATCAACCATCCGCAATCCACCCGATCTAACATTTGATCAGAACCGCATCCGCCCGCACCCGCCCGTTGTTATATATCTAATATAGACGATGCAAGGCATTAGTGAGGTTATAAAGCTTTTGCCTGTTAAAGAAAGGAGACTGATCCAATGCAGCACAGACATTCGCGTGCCACGCTGTCACGACCCAGACGCACACCAGTGCGCAATCATATGGGAGCCGCGCTGAGCGCACCTCCAAGCGCGTCTCGCTGCCGGCGACGGCCGGGTATATAGGCCCGACACTCCAGCGCCATCCATTTTCAGGGCTAGTTGATTCGGCAGGTGGGTTGTTACACACTCCATAGCGGGTTCCAACTTCCATGGCCACAGTCCTAGCTGCTGTCTATATCAACCAGGGTGAGCCCCACCCCTTTCGTGAGCGCACTGCGCGCGGAGTGACCCCTGTTACGCGCCCCCGGCAACAGGGGTGGCGGGCAGGTAAGCTGCGCGGGCGGAGCGCGCGGAGTGACCCCTGTTACGAGCCCCCGGCCACGGGGGTGGCGGGCAGGTAAGCTGCTTACCTGCTGCGCGTGACGCCGGCCGCGGCGAAGGCGGACGAGGCGGGGTGTCGGTGCGGTGGGCGCGGTGGTGACCCTGGACGTGCGTCGGGCCCTTCTCGCGGATCGCCTCAGCTACGGCTCCCGGTGGGGCCCTCGATCCCGGACCCCGGCGAGGCCTCCCTTCTCCGCTCCGTAAAAGTGTCCATCTCTTTTCTTTTTTTTTCTTCTGTTGTGGCATATGCTGCAGGTGCCTGCTCGTTTTTCGTATGTGGGTAACAATATTTAACTATGTATATATATTTCCGAATTGGTTTAACTGCCACCCACCTGAATCTATTTAAAATCTAATTTTTTTTTATTTCAACCACCCGACCCAACCCGACCCGCGGATAAAATCTAATTTTTTTTTATTTCATCCGCCCGATCCGCGGATAATCCGCGGACTCCGCGGTTGTGCCCGCAAACCGCGCATCTCTAGGGTGTACACACCTGTGGGTCGTAAAGGGAGAGCAGAAAGACCTGCGAGTCCTTCATGGCCCGAACTGTTGTCATCAGTGAGAAGTCCACGGGGAATTGAGAATCTGGAAAAAGTGCAGATGACGTCAATAAGAACATAAAGTCAAAAGACAACAGAGTAAACAAAGACATCTTGGTGACATGTGGCTCTATACTGTAAGTACGGCAAGTGAAGGGTGCCAAAAAGTGGTACGGATGGATTATTTGGACGCGTGCCAAACTAAACTGTGCTAAGAAGTGGGCTTTACTGTACCAGGGAACAGCTGCTTGGTGGGGGCGCTCAGTTGGATCTTGTTGATCTTAAAGGAGAGGTCTGTCTCTTCTCGGCCCATCCTGCTCGTGCACAGCCCCGCCTCCAATGACACGCCCTCCATGTCCTCCGACAGCTCCAGGACCTTCAGCACATCGATGGGATTGACTGGAAAAGACCACACCAAACAGGAATTTGATATTTCATTTTGCAATTTCCAGGAAAGAAATGTGGTTCATCGAATGCCATCATGTAAAAATACTGTAGGTTCATTAAAAACTAGAGATGTCCGATAATGGCTTTTTGCCGATATCCGATATTCTGATATTGTCCAATTCTTAATGACCGATCCCGATATCAACCGATACCGTGGAATTAACACATTATTATGCCTAATTTTGTTGTGATAATAGACTGTATTTATATTCTTCATATGTAAAAAATACCTAAGTGTTTATTGTCTATTGTGAGCGAACTGTGGTGCTGAATTTCCCCCAGGGATCGATAAAGTACTTTCTATCCTTTGCTATAATTTTTCAATTCATATTTGTTCATACAGTATTTGCTGATGTTGTTCTGTTATTGTTGTTGTTTTTGTGCCCAACATAATATAAATCCTTTTAATAAGGTCAAATACAAATAAGGCAAAAACAGAAGTATTCCACAGTTCTATTTTTAAAGTAAATCTGTACAGCACATATGATCATCTACATCAACAATATGATTTGTCAGGACAAAAAATAAAACAATAACATTTTTTAAATAAAATATATAAATAATTAAATTTTGTGATGCGTTATAAGTGATACATCGTTGTCAAGGACAAGAGTAAAAATATAATATATAGATCTATAATAAAATGAGATATATTTGCCATTAGTTCCAATATATTTCTATGGCTATCTATGGAAAGTTTGGCATTCATATGTGTGCAATATTTCATACATAGACACACTTATGCATGTTTTTTTGGTGCAATGGTCCATACGTAAACATTTCTGTTAATGCTAACGACATGTGGGCTAATATGTGCAATAATATTAGCACTTTAACTTACTCGGCAAAAGGAGATGTCTATTTTTTTCCTTCAGCACACTTATTATATACAACAACATAGCACACTGGAACTATAACACTTCTCTATGGTGACTTTAATATTGATTTGTCCTGAGCTGAGGTCATGCAACCTATTGTTTTATATAGTTCTCCATTTTATTCTGTTTTTATTATAATACCTAAGTCTGTGTATTTTATTGTACTGTTTATGTCTGAAGTTGATGCTGACTAACTTAACTTTTTATGGACCTTGTTGTATATACTGTACCATCAACTTGCCGACAGGGGCGGATCAAGACTATTTTGAGTTGGGGGTGGGCACAAAGGGGGACAACCAATAAATTAAGGTGCCACCTAAAAACGACAAAAACGGAGGCAAGCACCTTCTTCTATACGTAGACCAATAGGTGTTAATAATTACTGTTAATGAACTATAGAGAAAACAATGATATATTTATCTTGTATATGAAATGCCAAATCAGGTTTTGTAGCCAACAGCTGTTAAAAAAAATGTTTAAAAAAAAATAAAAATGTAAATGCACAAAACTCTTATGGACAGTTGTGTTATAACTAATTAAACGAATGAATGAAACTGCGTCTCCTGTTGGAGAAATGTCTATAAAGTTTCAAAGTTAGTCTGTGAATAGGTTCAGTATTTGAGCTTAACAGTGTAGAATGTCAATACAGAGTTGAACCTAGAAATATTTTTTTCTGCAGACAAAAACTTTGTTCTATAAAAAAAACATTGCAGTTTCTATTTTCCAAGTATGAATATTTTTAGTGTAATTCAAAGCATTACGGAAAAGGGAACTTGAACAAATAAGTCTCAACCATCTTAATTGATATTGCACTGATAGAAGACTGCATGACAGCAGGTAAAACTCCAAACATCACAATTAAGTGTTTGTTCTAGCGTACAACAATATACTAAAGTGGCATATTCAGGTAGCAGTTTTACTGGTCGAAGCTACATATACTGTAGTAGGATACATAGGCTGATTATTTGAACAAAACAACACACATAGATTAAAGGGGAACTACACTTTTTTTTCGGAATTTTGCCCATCAATCACAATCATTATAAGAGACAAGAAGACATGTCTTTTTTTTTTCTTTTTTTTTACGATTTTAAAGATGATAAAAAATACTTACAAAATCCAGCCAATGGGGGTCAGCCTTCAAATCCCTCTAAAACAACTTCAAACACTCCATCAACATTTTATATACACACTGCAAGTATATATATATAATGTAGTAACAGACACGTTCATAACAATATGTAGTATGTTTTATATACACACTGCAAGTATATATATATATATATATATATATATATATATATATATATATATATATATATATATATATATATATATATATATATATATATAATGTAGCAACAGACACCTTCATAACAATATGTAGTATGTTTTATATACACACTGCAAATATATATATATATATATATATATATATATATATATATATATATATATATATATATATATATATATATGTATGTGTGGGAAAAAAAATCACAAGACTATTTCATCTCTACAGGCCTGTTTCATGAGGGGGGTACCCTCAATCATCAGGAGATTTTAATGGGAGCATTCGCATACCGTGGTTTATATAGGGCACAGAGTGGGTGGGTACAGGCTGGCCTAGGGGCGTGGTGATTGGCTCATGTGTTACCTAGGAGGTGTTTCCGTCTATGGCGGCATGCTGTTACAATTTCGCTGCGCTTGTTGAGGGATGACAGGTCTGGACGGTAAATAATAAACAGTTTCTCTTTCAAGCATAGGTTGCATCTTTTATTACCACTATTGTAAGGTGTGCTGGATGCAAGAATTTGCCATGTTATTGAATATTCAACATTATTGTCTTTGAGGTCCCAAATGTGTTTGCTGAGTTCTGTGGTATTTCGCAAGTTTTTGTTCCTGAAAGAAGCCTTGTGATTGTTCCATCTGGTTTTGAATTCTCCCTCGGTTAATCCTACATATGTGTCGGATGTGTTAATGTCCTTGCGTATTACCTTAGATTGGTAGACAACTGATGTTTGTAAGCACCCCCCGTTGAGAGGGCAATCAGGTTTCTTTCGACAGTTACAGTCTTTGTTGGTTTTGGAGTCGCTCTGTCTGGGGGCCGACGGCTCATTTGCAATTGTTTTGTTGTGGTTTGAGATGATTTGTCGTATATTGTTCATGCAGCTGTAGCTCAATTTAATGTTGTTCTTGTTGAATACTTTTCTTAGGGTGTTGTCTTTGGGAAAGTGTTTGTCAATCAGATTGAGGAATTTGTGTCCAATGTTAGTTGAGACGTTTTTGCTGTATGGGGGGTTGTACCAGATGATGTCGTTTCGTTTTCTGTTCTTTTTTGGCTGGTTTCCTGGCGTGGGTTCATAGGTGAGGGTGAAATTGTATCCGCTTTCATCAAGGGCTTTTTGGTACGGGGGGGTTGTTTGGTCAAATTCAGCTTTGCTAGATGACAGCATCGATAGCCTTTTATTGATTCCGGTAGGTATTCTTTTCGTGGTGGTGGGTGGGTGGTTGCTGTCATGGTGCACGTATTGGAGTGTTGTGTTGGGTTTCGTGAATGGTTGGTAGCTGTTATTTCTCAGGTTGAAAGTGACGTCAGGGAAGTTGACGGTTTGCTTGTTGGCTTCAATCGTGATCCGTAGGCCGTTCTCTTTGAAAATTTGGCATATGCGCTTCTTGGTATTCTCGCTGCTCCTTGGCGAGGCGCGACACACTGCCAGTCCGTCATCACGGTAAATACCAAGGTTCAGATTGAGGCTAGCGAGCTGGGAGAGGAGGAAACTCCCAACGAGTTCACACGTTTCTGCTCCGTCAAAACTTCCCATAGTGACGTCAAATGCTGCATTGTTCTTTTTTTGCCATGGTGTACTGTTGTGGATGAGAATTGAGTTTTTTGCGTGGATGATGATGTTTCTTTCGTTGCCTGTGATTGAGTCGTAGTCTGAGGCGAAGTCTAGTGCTTGAGTCAGTAGGTCTTGCGTGATGGAAGGGTAAAATTCCTCGATATCAAAGGAGATAAAGTTGTGCTGTTGTTTGTCTTGGATGTTGTTGAACCATTTGATTACTGCTGCTGTATTTCTCCATTGGTTGAGTGGTGTTTTGTCCTTGATTTTTGTGTTGACTCTGTCCAGGATTATTTTGCTGATTTTTCCTATTTCAGATTTAGTTGGGTTTATTAGTCGGCATGTTGGGTTATTTGCGAAGTTGGGTTTGTGGTCTTTCAATGTGATGAAGGCTTCCTTGTTGGCTGTGGCGTCCACCCTGTCCTCAATGTCCAGTTCAGCCGCGATCCTTTTATTTTCCAGGTGGATGTTCTGTAAGGTGTTGGGTTGCGCTTTTTTGTATGATTTGGTGATAATTCTGTCCAGTAAGGTGTGGTGTTCTGGTATGTCCATTCTGTAGAAGTTTGTGGTTTTATCGGCAGCTATGATGAGGTTGTTTACTTTCTTGATGCGCTCCTTGTCATTTTTCAGCTTGGTGAGGAGTGGGTTGCGGATTGGCTTGAATTTGACTGATTGTATCATTTTGAGCATGTCGTTCTCAAAATCCTTTAGTTCCTCAACTGTGGGTGGGTTCTTGGTAGATTTGAATCCGTAAGTTTTCTTTTGCGTTCCTTTTGTTTCAGGGTGGAGGAAAAAATGTGTTTTCCACCGCATCCTTCTTAGGAAGTGTTCCGTCTTTTCTATGAGCCTTAGCTTGTAGTCATTCTGCGCGGGTATGGGAATGTTCTTCGTGGAGTAGTCGATGTTGAATTTTTCCATTTCTGATCGTCGTACAGTGCTCAACAAATGTCAATTTGGAGCGGAGTATATGTCTTAATAAGGTTATCCACAAACTTCTACAGAATGGACATACCAGAACACCACACCTTACTGGACAGAAGCATCACCAAATCATACAAAAAAGCGCAACCCAACACCTTACAGAACATCCACCTGGAAAATAAAAGGATCGCGGCTGAACTGGACATTGAGGACAGGGTGGACGCCACAGCCAACAAGGAAGCCTTCATCACATTGAAGGACCACAAACCCAACTTCGCAAATAACCCAACATGCCGACTAATAAATCCAACTAAATCTCAAATAGGAAAAATCAGCAAAATAATCCTGGACAGAGTCAACACAAAAATCAAGGACAAAACACCACTCAACCAATGGAGAAATACAGCAGCAGTAATCAAATGGTTCAACAACATCCAAGACAAACAACAGCACAACTTTATCTCCTTTGATATCGAGGAATTTTACCCTTCCATCACGCAAGACCTACTGACTCAAGCACTAGACTTCGCCTCAGACTACGACTCAATCACAGGCAACGAAAGAAACATCATCATCATCCACGCAAAAAACTCAATTCTCATCCACAACAGTACACCATGGCAAAAAAAGAACAATGCAGCATTTGACGTCACTATGGGAAGTTTTGACGGAGCAGAAACGTGTGAACTCGTTGGGAGTTTCCTCCTCTCCCAGCTCGCTAGCCTCAATCTGAACCTTGGTATTTACCGTGATGACGGACTGGCAGTGTGTCGCGCCTCGCCAAGGAGCAGCGAGAATACCAAGAAGCGCATATGCCAAATTTTCAAAGAGAATGGCCTACGGATCACGATTGAAGCCAACAAGCAAACCGTCAACTTCCTTGACGTCACTTTCAACCTGAGAAATAACAGCTACCAACCATTCACGAAACCCAACACAACACTCCAATACGTGCACCATGACAGCAACCACCCACCCACCACCACGAAAAGAATACCTACCGGAATCAATAAAAGGCTATCGATGCTGTCATCTAGCAAAGCTGAATTTGACCAAACAACCCCCCCGTACCAAAAAGCCCTTGATGAAAGCGGATACAATTTCACCCTCACCTATGAACCCACGCCAGGAAACCAGCCAAAAAAGAACAGAAAACGAAACGACATCATCTGGTACAACCCCCCATACAGCAAAAACGTCTCAACTAACATTGGACACAAATTCCTCAATCTGATTGACAAACACTTTCCCAAAGACAACACCCTAAGAAAAGTATTCAACAAGAACAACATTAAATTGAGCTACAGCTGCATGAACAATATACGACAAATCATCTCAAACCACAACAAAACAATTGCAAATGAGCCGTCGGCCCCCAGACAGAGCGACTCCAAAACCAACAAAGACTGTAACTGTCGAAAGAAACCTGATTGCCCTCTCAACGGGGGGTGCTTACAAACATCAGTTGTCTACCAATCTAAGGTAATACGCAAGGACATTAACACATCCGACACATATGTAGGATTAACCAAGGGAGAATTCAAAACCAGATGGAACAATCACAAGGCTTCTTTCAGGAACAAAAACTTGCGAAATACCACAGAACTCAGCAAACACATTTGGGACCTCAAAGACAATAATGTTGAATATTCAATAACATGGCAAATTCTTGCATCCAGCACACCTTACAATAGTGGTAATAAAAGATGCAACCTATGCTTGAAAGAGAAACTGTTTATTATTTACCGTCCAGACCTGTCATCCCTCAACAAGCGCAGCGAAATTGTAACAGCATGCCGCCATAGACGGAAACACCTCCTAGGTAACACATGAGCCAATCACCACGCCCCTAGGCCAGCCTGTACCCACCCACTCTGTGCCCTATATAAACCACGGTATGCGAATGCTCCCATTAAAATCTCCTGATGATTGAGGGTACCCCCCTCATGAAACAGGCCTGTAGAGATGAAATAGTCTTGTGATTTTTTTCCCCACACATACATATATTGCGCTCTACTACGGTATCGAGCACTATTTTTTGGATAACCTTATTAAGACATATATATATATCTATATATATATCTATATATATATATATATATATATATATATATATATATATATATATATATATATAATGTAGTAACAGACACCTTCATAACAATATGTAGTATGTTTTATATACACACTGCAAGTATATATATATAATGTAGTAACAGACACCTTCATAACAATATGTAGTATGTTTTATATACACACTGCAAGTATATATACAGTCTATATAATGTAGTAACAGACACCTTCATAACAATATGTAGTATGTTTTATATACACACTGCAAGTATACATATATATATATATATATATATATATATACATAATGTAGTAACAGACACGTTCATAACAATATGTAGTATGTTTTATATACACACTGCAAATATATATACAGTATATATAATGTAGTAACAGACACCTTCATAACAATATGTAGTATGTTTTATATACACACTGCAAGTATATATACAGTATATATAATGTAGTAACAGACACCTTCATAACAATATGTAGTATGTTTTATATACACACTGCAAGTATACATATATATATATATATATATATATATATATATATATATATATATATATATATATATATATATATATATACATAATGTAGTAACAGACACGTTCATAACAATATGTAGTATGTTTTATATACACACTGCAAATATATATATAATGTAGTAAGAGACACGTTCATAACAATATGTAATATGCAAAATATTTGCCATATTTTGGTAATTTTATGCATTACCGGAACTGCTTTCCTCACATTCATTTTCAGTTGCCAGAAACAAACGCGAGTGTGTTCTAAAAACGGCAGACTTTGTAATAGACAATGAAGACGACTATTTTTGGACAGATAAGGATTTACGAACTTATCTTTTTGAAGCTGAATATACAGAGGATGACCTACCGCTTATAGAAATGGGCACGGACAGCGGTTAAAACTTTGGAACAGACGGAAGCCAAGAGAGTGAGGTCGGCGTGACTTTGACGCTATAAATGTCAACTAAGCTATTTTGACATAAATGGCGTGTTAATCCAAAATAAACCCAAAAAATGTCTCCGGGCCAGCTAGACCGAACAGACAACTGTCCATCGAGTCCCACTTTAATATTGATCATGATACATGTTGCACGTCATGCTTGTTATTACAACTACAGTACATACGCTGTCGAGCTAATACTTTACAGATACTGTAATATGATTGTTCATGTTTGTCAGTCAGTACAGATCGCTGTCCTATCGCATTGTGTTGTTTACAAACTCAAAAGCGATTCAGCTGCTGATGCAAAAGCTAGCTCACCTCTTGCCGTAGCTAGATTACGGCCAATGTCGTAGCATGCCATTGCAAGACGATGTGTTACTAAGCTAAATAAATAGTTCCTCAGTGCTCGCTCTTACAATAACAATGTTGTTACAGCTTGGTTATTATACATGTTACAGAACCTAAATGAAGTATTGATGACCGTTTTTGGATGCATTTTAAAGTGATTTAGAGGCAGAATAGATTTCTCCCTTTAGCTCAGGCCTGGGCAATTATTTTTGAGAAAAATATGTGTCTGGGGGCCGGTATATCTATTTTTAGGAACACTAATACAAAACCTCACAATAATGTCTGATTGAATACTAAAAACTTTAAGACAGACCGCCTTAAAAAACAAAAAGGAATTTTGCATTTTTTTCACTGAATGAGACACCCAGAATGTACATGAAAATAAAGAATGTGGGATTTACAATATTAACTATGAACGATAAAACACTGAATATTGACAACATATGAACGTCACACCCTCCGCCCCTCGATCGACATATTTTACAATCAAGCGAAACGCAACAAAAATGCAACAAACACAGCGAAATATGAACGCAAAGGGTAAAAAATAAACCCACCTATAACCTGATACATCTGATATATCACTAAGCTTTAGAACTTTGTTGTAAAAATCTCCTTCCGCGTCTGCCCGACACCCGCATTTCAGGCTGGCCGCTCTGGAAACACTCTGTGGAAACGCACCCCGCCCACACTGCTTAGTGCCTCGTCTGAGCTGCTATGACTTAGATTACCATAGTAACTAATTAGATTACCATAGTAATTAATTAGATGACCATAGTAACTAGGATATCATGCAAAAGTGCAGATTCCAACCATTGAAATACTTTTTTATAGTTCAAGACTTACGGTAATTTGATCATAATGGCAGCTACAGTTTCCATCTTAAATATCTAAAAAAATTATTTGGGAGTGTTCGGCGGGCCAGATTGAAAAGCTTAACGGGCCTCTTGCGGCCCCCGTAGGGGTGTAACGGTACGTGTCTTTGTATTGAACCGTTTCGATACAGGGGTTCCGGTTCGGTTCGGAGGTGTACCAAACGAGTTTCCACACGGACATATTAAGTAGCGTAACGCACGTTGTGTAAACAATGCACACCGAGGCACAACACACGGCATGCTAGCAGCTAACGGGCTAGGATAGACTGACCATAAGTCCTCTTTTGCAGAGCTGTCAGGGCGGAGTTTCTTAAATGCCTCAAATGTCTGGCATTTTGAGTTAGGGTTGCATGTATTTTCAATGTACATTCAGGGTTAAGAAGGGGTTAAAAACAAAACAGATTGTGCGTGCAGCAGCATTGGTGAGGGAGGGGCAGAGACAGAGAGAGCAAGGGAGTTATGATAAACGCGCATGCGTCGCCAGGCTCTGCTTTTTATCCATAGATTTATCAGATTTAATTTTTTATTATCTATAGCAGGGGTGTCAAAAGTGTGCCCCGGAGGCCATTTGCGGCCCTCAGCTAACGTTTTAAAGGCCCACGGCACATTCTAAAAATACTATTAAAATAAACAAAAACATAACAAAAGTGAAATAAAAAAGCTTAAAGGTTAAATGTAATTTAGAAAAAGTTGCAATGTTCACTAATAAAAAAAAAAGCTGTTTTTTTTTTCTTTCAAACTGTCATTGCTCAAAACATAATATTGATTCAAAATCAATGTTATTATGAATTATTGACCTATCCAAGGTTCCGATTACTTCACATCAAATATTCCACTGAGAAAAATATTTTTGGTCGAAGATTTTGCAAATTTGATGAATAAATAACCCCAAAATTTATATTTTGTTATTTTCTTACTGTACCGAAAATTAACCGAACCGTGACCTCTAAACCGAGGTACGTACCGAACCGAAATTTTTGTGTACCGTTACACCCCTAGGCCCCCGGGCCTTAATTTTCCCAGATCTGCTTTAGCTGCATTGACAGCCATCAAGAAGGAGACGATTTTTATAAATTAGAATGAAAAAAAACAAAACAAAAAAAAAACTTTCTTTTCTTTTCTCTCATTAAGATTGTGAAAGATAGGCAAAATTAAAAAAAAAACAGTGCATTTCCCCTTTAACTAAATAAAAAATGCAGTAGAAAATGACCATCACTAGACAAAGCCAAATAAAGACACCACTAAGTATAACATCCAGCACTACATACAATAATAAATAAAACCTGAAACACAAATCAAAACTGGCCAAGAAAAAACTTATAACAAATCTTTTTTTTTTTTTTTTTTTCCACTCTTGTCCATACTAAAATGAATGCTGCTTCAGCACCAAGGACCAAGGACCAAGGACCAAAGCTGTTTATATTTTCAGGGTTTGTCCATCAAAAGTGACAGGGAGTGTTCCACAGTGCGGTAGACGTTTGTTTGCGTTTGACTCGTGTTTGTGTTTTAGAAGGAACGTATGCATAGACTGGGAAGCTGGTTCTGTGCGGCCCAGTAGCAAATGCATCACCGACTGGTACCTGGCCCCAGACCGGTGGTTTGGCACCACTGCTCTAAATAGTCTTTGACTAAAATATGTATGTTTCTTTTGTTGCACACTCTTAATTGTCCTGTTTTCTGAGGGGTTAAGAGTATTTACCAAACCTGTTTTTTTATTTTGAAGTCTAACTCGAAAGTTGAATTGATTTAGATTTTTACATAAACACATTAGGGCTGCAACTAACGATAATTTTGATAGTTAATTAGTCAATGATTATCTTAACGATTAGTCAACTAATCGGATAATAAAGTGTAAACATATGTAAAGGCTTTAATTTTTCCATTGACTTGTAAATGCAGCTTAAGTTATTTTAGGCATGTGCTTAGGAACAACAAAGATGAGTAATTAATTCATAAATATTTATTCATATTCGGGTTGTATGGTATACTAGTACTAGTATAGTACCGCGATACTAATGAATCATATTCGGTACTATACCGCCTCTAAAAAGTACCGGTCATCCCTGCAGAACGAGGAATAGCGAAACATGCTTCACATACCCACTGTAGCTCACCGGCGTGAAAATGTAAACAAATACCATGGGTGGATCTACACCTAACATCAACTGTAATGATACTAAGTACAGAAACGTATCTCATTGATACTACTATGATTACATTGATATTTTTTAGCATCACAAAATATATAAATATATATATATATATGAATATATATATAAATATATATATATATATATATATATATTTTTTTTTTTTTTTTTTTTTTTATATTATGTTTATAAACTCAGGAAATATGTCCCTGGACACATGAGGATTTTGAGTATGACCAATGTATGATCCTGTAACGACTTGGTATCGGATTGATACCAAAATTTGTAGTATCATCCAAAACTAATGTAAAGTATCCAAACAACAGAAGAATAAGTGATTATTCCATTTTAACAGAAGTGTAGATAGAACATGTTGAAACTGAAAATAAGCAGATATTTACAGTAAATAAACAACTAGATTAATAATCAATTTTTACAGCTTGTCCTTAATAATGTTGACAAAATAATAGAATGATAAATGACAATATGTTACTGCATACGTCAGCAGCTAAATTAGGAGCGTTTGTTTGTTTACTTACTACTAAAAGACAAGTTGTCTTGTATGTTCACTGTTTTATTTAAGGACACCATTGTAATAAGAAACATATGTTTGATGTACCGTAAGATTTTTTGTTCAAATAAAGCCAATAATCTCCCGAATTCGGAGGTCTCAAGGTTGGCAAGTATGGTGATGACGTCACGACTATTGTCGACATTTCGACTAATAAAGTACCAATGATTGTCACACACACACTAGGTGTGGCGAAATGTGTCCTCTGCATTTGACCCATCCCCTTGTTCCCCCCCTGGCAGGTGAGGGGAGCAGTGAGCAGCAGCGGTGGCCTTGCCCGGGAATCATTTTTGGTGATTTAACCCCCAATTCCAACCCTTGATGCTGACTGCCAAGCAGGGAGGTAATGGGTCCCATTTTTATAGTCTTTGGTATAAAAAATGGTAAGAGCAATCAATTTTTTGGGTTATGAACTCACAACCTACCGATCTCTGGGTAACCCTTGCAGCCCTAAAAGCCGTACAGTTTTCAGTCAATCAAAGTAATGGCTGACTTGGAGCTACTGTCTTGGTTTGCAGACAACTTGTACTTCTTGTAGAAGCCTGTTGTGATCTTGGCAGCAGTCGGCATCACATAACCAACACAGACTACACAACAAAGATACTTCAACTCCAGATCAGCCCTTCGGCACCAGATTTGTTCAACAGTTCTTCGACAGAGTTGAGCCACATCCGAACATATACTGTACATGTTGCATGTTAACGTAACCTGCCAAGCAGCAAAAGAAGATACAGAGGAGGGAAGTTGTGGAAGATGAAAAGTTAAGAGCAGAAGGAGGCGTAAAGGAGGAGAGCTAATAAGTGGACGACATGTCTCTACTAGTTTGGATCATCGCACACGTATTTGTGAGCATTACGTAAAGCCTACACACATTAATGTCGAAGTCTGACTGCCAGATGTATTGTGTGTGTGTGTGTGTGTCCATCTGCTTGTAATTCTGCCCTTTTATTGGCTGAGAAATGTGTGTGTTAAAGGTTTTGTTGGTCCAGTTTGTCTCACCGTCATTCTCCAAAAACAACTAAGTGTATTTAGGAAATTGGTTGTTTCCTTTTCTTTTAATGTAAAACATATCACATTACTGTCATGCAATCTCATACTGGACCAGTAATAAATGCATAATGCAAAATATGAGGCTACACACAAAAAAAAATGCTGGGTTATTTTGATAATTCAATTTAAGAGTTGCGAGTGCTGTGATGAGGTGGCGACTTGTCCAGGGTGTACCCCGCCTACCGCCCGAATGCAGCTGAGATAGGCTCTAGCATCCCCCGCGCGACCCCCCCCAACGAGACAAGCGGTAGAAAATGGATGGATGGATGGATGGAGTTGCGAGTGTTGGGTTACATTTTGGAGTTATTTTTATGAAGAGCAATCCATTTATTGGCTTATAAGGGTATTATTGTAACTCAATTTCTGGGTTTTCAAAACTATGAACCATGTTTGGGTTGTTTTTTAACGAGTAACACATTTTTAGGTAAAAGCCTTTTTTTTTATTAAAAAAAAAATTAATCTCATTAACAGTATTTACAATCACACATCTTATGTACATGAAAATATTTGAGCATGCTGTACAGAACTACTATGACCATACACAGCAATTCTTGTAAAAAAAAAAATGTCACTCATATCTTGCTTTTGATTACCGTATTTTTCGGACTATAAGTCGCAGTTTTTTTCATAGTTTATGAAAGTTGCATAATGTTTTTTTCCTTCTTTATTATGCATTTTCGGCAGGTGCGACTTATACTCCAGTGCGACTTATACTCCGAAAAATACGGTATATTTTAATGGAATAAAAATTGTTTTGATCAGTAGTTGTGAAGGAGTAGGACAAACCAGCAATAAAACTTATCATTTTTAACCAACTATTGGGTCAAGGAGCGCTACATTGTGTTGGGTTTGTTATGATCCGTTGTCTGGATCATGTTTTGTTCTGGTAGTTTGACTACTTCAGTTCTGTTTTCAGCACCCCTGGGTTTGTGTTTTAGTTGCCGTGACTGCAGGTTAGTTTCACCTGCCTCTGATTAGTGTTCGGGACGCTCACCTGATCCTGGGCACTAATCAGAGAACTACTTATTCCTGTTTTTCGCCACAATCAGTCTGGCTTCCTTGTTTGCACTACGCAACCTTGACAACGTCTTCTATTTTGCACGTATTTCTACGACCTTTGATTCCTGTTCCTGTGCTAAGCTTCGCCATAGCCCCCACGCTATCGGCACGCTTTTCTGTCTTTTTGTATTTTTGCATGATTAATGAACGCCTCCGGAGTTCCTGCTGCATCTTGGCAGAACGATCCGCGCAGTAAAAAGCAACCCGGCGTTACAGGGTTTGGAATAACCCAACATTGTAGTGAGCATAACTCAGCTTTTGTGTTTAATAAATTCAATCCAATAGTTGGGTTATGAATAAACCAACATTGAGTTAGCATAACTCAACTTTTGGGTTAAATAATTCAACCCAATAGTTTGGTTGTGAATAACCCAACATTAAGTTGTCATAACTCAACTTTTTGGTTAAATAATTCAACGCAAAAGTTGGGTTGAAAAATTAACCCAAAATGTTGAGTTAAAGTAACTCAAATAAGGGGTTTGTCCTTTTCTGTACCAGCAGTTGGGGTAAAATTGGGTTATTTTTTAACCCAACATTTTTTTTTGTGTAAGTACAAGGGTTTTAAGGTATACCGGTAATAATAAAGTACCGAGGTACTAATGAATTAAAAAATGTACTTTACTGCCTTTGAAAAATACCGGTACTTGGCTCGACATGGTGACATTGCTGGTAATATAAGCTGAGGCACATGTTAGTCAACACACACACACAAACACACACACACAGAGCACTTACAAGCAGAAACAGTGTGAAGAAAGAGGCTTATAGGGGAACATTTGCACCAGACCTATGTAAGCGTCAATATATACCTTGATGTTGCAGAAAAAAGACTTTTTTTTTTTTTAACCGATTTCCGAACTCTAAATGGGTGAATTTTGGCGAATTAAACGCCTTTCTATTATTCGCTCTCGGAGCGATGACGTCACAACGTGACGTCACATCGGGAAGCAATTCGCCATTTTCTCAAACACATTACAAACACCGAGTCAAATCAGCTATGTTATTTTCCGATTTTTCGACTGTTTTCCGTACCTTGGAGACATCATGCCTCGTCGGTGTGTTGTCGGCGGGTGTAACAACACGAACAGGGATTCAAGTTGCACCAGTGGCCCAAAGATGCGAAAGTGGCAAGAAATTGGACGTTTGTTCCGCACACTTTACCGACGAAAGCTATGCTACGACAGAGATGGCAAGAATGTGTGGATATCCTGTGACACTCAAAGCAGATGCATTTCCAACTGGACTGGACAGATCAGCTTTCAGGAAAAGAGAGTGGATGAGGGTATGTCTACAGAATATATTAATTGATGAAAATTGGGCTGTCTGCACTCTCAAAGTGCATGTTGTTGCCAAATGTATTTCATATGCTGTAAACCTAGTTCATAGTTGTTAGTTTCCTTTAATGCCAAACAAACACATAGCAATCGTTGGTTAGAAGGCGATCGCCGAATTCGTCCTCGCTTTCTCCCGTGTCGCTGGCTGTCGTGTCGTTTTCGTCGGTTTCGCTTGCATACGGTTCAAACCGATATGGCTCAATAGCTTCAGTTTCTTCTTCAATTTCGTTTTCGCTACCTGCCTCCACACTACAACCATCCGTTTCAATACATGCGTAATCTGTTGAATCGCTTAAGCCGCTGAAATCCGAGTCTGTATCCGAGCTAATGTCGCTATACCTTGCTGTTCCATGCGCCATGTTTGTTTGTATTGGCATCACTGTGTGACGTCACAGGAAAATGGACGGGTGTATATTACTACTCGGACTTTATTAATGAATTCTCAGAGTTCGTTGCTGATCTAGTGACGCACGCAGACAATATAATCATAATGGGGGACTTTAATATCCATATGAATACCCCATCGGACCCTCAGTGCGTGGCGCTCCAGACTATAATTGATAGCTGTGGTCTTACACAAATAATAAATGAACCTACGCATCGCAACGGCAATACGATAGATCTAGTGCTGGTCAGGGGTGTCACCACCTCCAAAGTTATGGTACTCCCGTATACTAAAGTAATGTCCGATCATTACCTTATAAAATTCGAAGTTCTGACTCATTGTCAACAAACTAATAATAATAATAACTGCTATAGCAGCCGCAACATTAATGCCGCCACAACGATGACTCTTGCTGACCTACTGCCTTCGGTAATGGCACCATTCCCAAATTATGTCGGCTCTATTGATAACCTCATTAACAACTTTGACAATGCCCTGCGCAAAACCATTGATAGTATAGCACCGCTAAAACAAAAAAGGGCCCCTAAAAGGCGCACCCCATGGTTTACAGAGGAAACCAGAGCTCATAAATTATCATGTAGAAAGTTGGAACGCAAATGGCGCGCGACCAAGCTTGAGGTTTTCCATCAAGCATGGAGTGATAGTTTAATATCGTATAAACGCATGCTTACCTTAGCTAAAGCTAAATATTACTCAAATCTCATCCGCCTCAACAAAAACGACCCTAAATTTTTGTTTAGTACAGTAGCATCGCTAACCCAACAAGGGACTCCTCCCAATAGCTCCACCCACTCGGCAGATGACTTTATGAATTTCTTTAATAAGAAAATTGAACTCATTAGAAAGGAGATTAAAGACAACGCATCCCAGCTACAACTGGGTTCTATGAACACAGATACAATTGTATCTACGACGGATACTGCAATACAAAATAGTCTCTCTCTTTTTGATGAAATAACATTAGAGGAACTATTACAGCGTGTAAGTGGGATAAAACAAACAACATGTTTACTTGACCCACTTCCTGGGAAACTTATCAAGGAGCTTTTTGTATTATTAGGTCCATCAGTGCTAAATATTATAAACTTATCACTTTCCTCTGGCACTGTTCCCCTAGCATTCAAGAAAGCGGTTATTCATCCTCTGCTCAAAAGACCTAACCTTGATCCTGACCTCATGGTAAACTACCGACCGGTGTCCCACCTTCCCTTTATTTCGAAAATCCTCGAAAGAATTGTCGCACAGCAGCTAAATGAACACTTAGTGTCTAACAATCTCTGTGAACCTTTTCAATCCGGTTTCAGGGCAAATCACTCTACGGAGACAGCCCTCGCAAAAATGACTAATGATCTACTGCTAACGATGGATTCTGATGCGTCATCTATGTTGCTGCTTCTTGATCTTAGCGCTGCTTTCGATACCGTCGATCATAATATTTTATTAGAGCGTATCAAAACACGTATTGGTATGTCAGACTTAGCTTTGTCGTGGTTTAACTCTTATCTTACTGACAGGATGCAATGCGTCTCCCATAAAAATGTGACCTCGGACTATGTTAAGGTAACGTGCGGAGTTCCTCAGGGTTCGGTTCTTGGCCCTGCACTCTTTAGTATTTACATGCTGCCGCTAGGCGACATCATACGCAAATACGGTGTTAGCTTTCATTGCTATGCTGATGACACCCAACTCTACATGCCCCTAAAGCTGACCAACACGCCGGATTGTAGTCAGCTGGAGGCGTGTCTTAATGAAATTAAACAATGGATGTGCGCTAACTTCTTGCAACTCAACGCCAAGAAAACGGAAATGCTGATTATCGGTCCTGCTAAACACCGTCATTTATTTAATAATACCACCTTAACATTTGACAACCAAACAATTACACAAGGCGAATCAGTAAAGAATCTGGGTATTATCTTCGACCCAACTCTCTCGTTTGAATCACACATTAAGAGTGTTACTAAAACGGCCTTCTTTCATCTCCGTAATATCGCTAAAATTCGTTCTATTTTATCCACTAGCGACGCTGAGATCATTATTCATGCGTTCGTTACGTCTCGTCTCGACTACTGTAACGTATTATTTTCGGGTCTCCCTATGTCTAGTATTAAAAAATTACAGTTGGTACAAAATGCGGCTGCTAGACTTTTGACAAGAACAAGAAAGTTTGATCATATTACGCCTATACTGGCTCACCTGCACTGGCTTCCTGTGCACTTAAGATGTGACTTTAAGGTTTTACTACTTACGTATAAAATACTACACGGTCTAGCTCCGTCCTATCTTGTCGATTGCATTGTACCATATGTCCCGGCAAGAAATCTGCGTTCAAAGAACTCCGGCTTATTAGTGATTCCCAGAGCCCAAAAAAAGTCTGCGGGCTATAGAGCGTTTTCTATTCGGGCTCCAGTACTATGGAATGCCCTCCCGGTAACAATTAGAGATGCTACCTCAGTAGAAGCATTTAAGTCCCATCTTAAAACTCATTTGTATACTCTAGCCTTTAAATAGCCCCCCTGTTAGACCAGTTGATCTGCCGTTTCTTTTCTTTTCTCCTCTGCTCCCCTTTTCCTTGAGGGGGGGGGGGGCACAGGTCCGGTGGCCATGGATGAAGTGCTGGCTGTCCAGAGTCGGGACCCGGGGTGGACCGCTCGCCTGTGCATCGGCTGGGAACATCTCTGCGCTGCTGACCCGTCTCCGCTCGGGATGGTGTCCTGCTGGCCCCACTATGGACTGGACTCTTACTATTATGTTGGATCCACTATGGACTGGACTCTCACAATATTATGTCAGACCCACTCGACATCCATTGCTTTCGGTCTCCCCTAGAGGGGGGGGGGTTACCCACATATGCGGTCCTCTCCAAGGTTTCTCATAGTCATTCACATCGACGTCCCATTGGGGTGAGTTTTTCCTTGCCCGTATGTGGGCTTTGTACCGAGGATGTCGTTGTGGCTTGTGCAGCCCTTTGAGACACTTGTGATTTAGGGCTATATAAATAAAGATTGATTGATTGATTGATTGATATAACGATGGTTAAAATCAGGCAATTTGAAGCTTTTTTTAGGGATATTGCGTGATGGGTAAAATTTTGAAAAAAACTTCGAAAAATAAAATAAGCCACTGGGAACTGATTTTTAATGGTTTTAACCCTTCTGAAATTGTGATAATGTTCCCCTTTAAAAACTGACGATATAGGTGAAGCTATAAACACTGAAGCGCCGCTCTGCAGGCGATGCTCTAAAACATAGCTAGCTAGGAGCTAAAATCCATACACAGTGTTTTAGCTACTCACTAATCCTCACCTCCAAGGCGACAAATAAAGTATGTTTCTTACAAGTATCATCCCTGCAGGACGAGGAATAGTTAAACATGCTTCACTGCACACTGTAGGAGGATAAAAAATCTAACCGCTAACAGCAAGCTAGCGCTCTTCAATGTAAACAAATGGGTGGATCTATAAAATTGTCGACTGTAATGATACCAAGTACAGAAGACGATATTACACTGATTACATCGATATTTTTTTAATCACAAAATCTTGTCATTTTTTTTTATTGTTTATAAACTCAGGAAATGTCCCTGAACACAGGAGAACTTTAATTATGACCAATGTATGATCCTGTAATGACTTGGTATTGGATCAAAGTATCAAATAACAGAAGAAAAAGTGACTATTACATTTTAACAGAAGTGTAGATAGAACATGTTAAAACAGAAAATAGACAGATATTAACAGTAAATGAACAAATAGATTAATAATCCATCATAATTTTGACAAAATAATAGCATTGGAAATGACACAATATGTTACTGCTTACATCGGCAGCCAATTAGGAGCCTTTGTTTGCTTACTAATACAAGAAAAGTTGTCTCCTATGTTCACTATCTTATTTAATGCCATAATTGTTTTTTTATTGCACAAAGAAATGTGTGTTTAATGTATCATAAGAATTTCTGTAAAATAAAGCCAGTAATTAATTTTTTTTGTGGTCCCCTTTATTTTCAATAGTATCAAAAAGTATCGTAATACCTTTTGGTATTGTTACCAAAATAGTGGTATCGGGACAACCCTACTAGGTAGCATAATATCATTTAGCTCAGATTTATATACAGAAAAACATGTTAACTTCGACAATAAGACATTTCGCACTTGTATGCTAACAACTAAAACTAGGACAATTTTGCTCTAAATTGAGGACAAAAATAAAATAGCTGGAAACAAGGTTCAAAAGCTGTACTTGCTAACATTTAAAGGGTAATTTTGCCTATCGTTCACAGGCATTCACAATTTTTTTTAATGCATTCTACATATTAAATACATTCGATGAAAAGTCTGCTTACAATGGAGTTTATGGGAGCTGTTTAATTCTGCCTACAGGGCCCCTAAAAAACATCTAAATACCTCCATTAAGGTTTTATATACATGATGTAGGTATATATGTAATGTTGTAACACATTTATAATAACATTTAACATTTACGTATTTTAATAATTTTAAGCATTAATTTCAAAACCGCATCACAACGTTTGCGTCATGAGAGCAAACAAACACACTCTACTGCATGAGAGCCAACAAACATAACAAAACATCACTTACAGTACAATCTCTGCTGTCATTAGGATGCCGACTGTTAGGATGTTCATATATTCCCGTTAAGATGAAAAATGTCTCATAATCCTCGCAAAAAAACAGGGGTGGGGGCGGAAGAAGCGCTTTTCATGTCGTCTTTGACAGTTCCAGGTCCTAAATGGCTGTCAAAGTGTCCAAACTTGTCGGATTATATCAACAGCCACATTATGTGGCATGATTTATGATCTGCAATAAACTTACAGGGAGCAAGGAAGCGAGGAAGCAGCGGACCAGTCGATGATGTCAACATAGGCTGTGTAAGAACTTATAATAACAATATCACTAATACTTGGTTAATATTCAAGTCACGAAATGTAAATGGAGTATTGATGGTGGTTTTTGAATAGTTTTTTATCGGATTATATGGGCGGAGTAGTGGAGCTCCCATTGGCTCCGCGGTAAGCAGACTTTCATTTACGTTTATTTAATATTTAGAATGCATTTAAAAAAATCCATCCTGTTACGTCTTTGACGCGTGGCTGCGATTGTCGTGTTCCTTCCAAGGCAGAAAACAAGCAGGAGCGGCATACAGGTAAGATTAAGTATTTTAATAAATTATATTTTAATAAATTAAACGCAGGACAAAAATACAAAACAGAGGACGCTAGCAAGCATGGAGCTAAACAAAAACCAAAATGTCACCAAGGGTGAAAAACGGGGGATGCTGGAGGGCAGAATAATCTAAAGAGCGAGGAGAAAACCAGGGGAACGTAAATGTTGCTTATCGCAAACATTGACCCAGCAACTATTGCTGGGTGACAGGAAACTATAAAGGGGAGTGATTAACCAAAACCCCTGGTGGGAACACTAATTGCAAAACTAAGACAGGTGAGGAGAATCAGTGCCCATGGAAACCAACAGTAAACAGGGAAAGAGGGTGCACCAAGGAAACAGACTAAAACAGAAACATAACCAACATAAATCATGTCATGATCCGGGTAACGGATCATGACACATATTTATGTCTTTCATAAATACTGTGAACGATAGGCAAAATTCCCCAAAAAGTGTAGTTCCCCTTTGAAGTTTATTCAGTACGAGGAGAACAACATTAGACACTTTTGAGTAGTTACTTGATCTGATCACTTTGTGCTTAATCTGCTTTGATTTTCGGAAAAAAAGGGGACAAAAAGTGCTCACGGCTGACCTATCACTCAAATGTAAAGATAAACGTGAACAAGACGAGACACGGGCAGTTTGTTCTGAAAGCGTAAAAACATACGAGCAAGGTTTTTGTAAGCTGCTGAGCATGTACGTCATCCGCATAATATGTACGCACACACAGCGTGGTGTCGCTCCGTACAGTATAGAACAAAGTGTGTGTCCTGCTTTCACAACATTCCTTTGCATTCAGCGGTGGACCTAAAAAAGAAAAACACTGAGGTGGTGCGGAGCGCTATGTGCTACCGTAAACACTGGTGAGAGCCTGGTGTGCCTAATGACTGACATGTCGACGGAGCGCCATGACAGACCAATCACTAGTGTTGCATGTAAAGACAGACATCTAGACTTGCCAGCAGAGAGTGGGTGAGTTACGAAACCAACCAGTGACTTGTGCTTCTTATGCTATCTGAACTCAAAATGTTCTCTGCTCGCTGTACATATCCTACCAAGTTGGACCTACACTGTTTTAATGCCCATTTCTCTGATGATGCAATTGTTGATGACTGAAGTGCTGTTATCAACCAAACCCTCCTCATCCCACCCCACGGATTGTACATAATGTAAATAATTCAATGTATATACCCTGATGATTAACTTGTGTGATGCCTGTATTATGATGATAGTATATATTTGTACCATGAATTGATTTACGTGGACCCCGATTTAAACAAGTTGAAAAACTTATTCGGGTGTTACCATTTAGTGGTCAATTGTACTGAATATGTACTGAACTGTGCAATCTACTAATAAAAGTTTCAATCAATCAATCAATCAATGCTGCTTGTACTGATTGACCAATGCAGAGTGCTATGACAGGCCAATCACCAGTGTGGTACTGTGGACCAACCAGTGATGGATTCTCTACAGTGCTTAAAGTCAAACCCTAAAGAGAGACTGCTACAACCCCTGGTAAAAAATGATAGAATCAGCAGTTTTGGAGGATGTTCATTGACTTGTTTCATTTTGTAGAAAAAAAATCTGATTACAGACATGACACAAAACTATAGTCATTCCAAATGGCTACTTTTTGGCTTTCAGAAACACTAAAAAACCTCAAGAAAACAAATTTTGGTTGTCAGTAACAATTCCATTTTTAGATCAAGCAGAGTGAAAAAATGATGGAATACCTCAAGTCTGAATAAAAACTTGATGGAATCATCCTGTAAATTTTCATTTCCGAAGCTGACACCTGCATTAGATAAAATCTGTTAATTAGTCTGCGGAGTCTTGTTCACGAGTGAGGGAAGAGTGGATCGTGAGATCGACAGGCGGATCGGTGCGGCGTCTTCAGTAATGCGGACGCTGTATCGATCCGTTGTGGTGAAGAAGGAGCTGAGCTGGAAGGCAAAGCTCTCAATTTACCGGTCGATCTACGTTCCCATCCTCACCTATGGTCATGAGCTTTGGGTTATGACCGAAAGGACAAGATCACGGGTACAAGCGGCCGAAATGAGTTTCCTCCGCCGGGTGGCGGGGCTCTCCCTTAGAGATAGGGTGAGAAGCTCTGTCATCCGGGGGGAGCTCAAAGTAAAGCCGCTGCTCCTCCACATCGAGAGGAGCCAGATGAGGTGGTTCGGGCATCTGGTCAGGATGCCACCCGATCGCCTCCCTCGGGAGGTGTTTAGGGCACGTCCGACCGGTAGGAGGCCACGAGGAAGACCCAGGACGCGTTGGGAAGACTATGTCTCCCGGCTGGCCTGGGAACGCCTCGGGATCCCCCGGGAGGAGCTGGACGAAGTGGCTGGGGAGAGGGAAGTCTGGGCTTCCCTGCTTAGGCTGCTGCCCCCGCGACCCAACCTCGGATAAGCGGAAGAAGATGGATGGATGGATGGAGTCTGCGGTTGAAAAGGAATCTTTACACCTTGGAGAGCTGTTGCAGCAGGTGGATTGACATGAATCATGGCCGCAACACAAGCGAGGTCAATTGAAACAAAGGAGATGATTATCAAACTTTTTCAAGGCGGTAAAATGTTGCAAAATACGTTGATTGTTTTTAGTTAGCTGTGTGTAAAATGTGGAGCAAGTACAAACAACATGGGAAGGTTGTAAAAGGCAAGCTTACTGGTAGACCAAGTAAAACCTCAGAAAACTTCACGTATCATGTCTTGAAAAGAGAAAAATGAAGAACAATTGGGCGGAAGACACTGAACTGTAAGAAAGTGGCGAAAGGAAATGGGATTTAGATACAGAAAAGCTAAAGGAAAACTATCATTAAAATCTAAACATAAAAAACAAGGTTCCAATGGGCTAAGGAAAGCAATGGTGCACTATGGATGACTGGATGAAAGTCATATTCAGTGATGAATGGTGAATCTGCTTTGGACAAAGTGAGAAAGCTGGAACTTTTCTTTGGTTTTGGTTCCAATGAGATTTGTGAAGACGACTGCCTGAAGAAAACGTGCACATTTCCAAAGTCATTGATGATATGGGCTGCATGTCAGGTAACGATGGCTGTCAACACATCTTCAATAAATGTACAGGTTTACTTTGTGTCTCGTATTCCATCAATGGAAAGAATGTTTGGGGACGACGACATCATTCTTCTACATCAGTGGTCACCAACCTTTTCGAGCCCAAGATCTACCAATGTGTCAAGTATATACTGTATATATATATATATATATATATATATATATATATATATATATATATATATATATATATATATATATATATATACATACACTTTTTGTTTTGTTTTTTTGGCTAATGTCAGCATTTAGGTTTTTTTCTCATTGTGCTTCTTGCTACTTTCCCAATTGTTGCATTAGTTTTTTTTTAATGTACCTAGGGTCAATGACAAATGAGTCACGGCCCCTGTGCCGTGACTCATTTTGAGCACCCAAAGCTGTTTATGACTACTATAGTCATAGCGCTGTCCTATATTTGTCACATATAGGACGCGAGTCAGGTTACGTCAGGACCGGAAGTAGTAAAATCAGCTGTTCACCTGGTGGGTTTTTCCTGTGTTATAAAGATGGGATAAATAGGGAAGTCTTTCTTTAGCTGCCGCCTTGTTTCGTCATATATTACTGCCTTAGCACTTTTGTAAATAAATCAACACAAAATCCGTAATATGGAGAAATGTTCAGACTCTAGTATTTGGTTTGTTCGCTTCCTGTTGCAGTCGAGCGATGATGATGATGATGACGGTGGGCTCTGTGACCCACGGACGGGCCTCGGCTCGACAATGGCACGTCCGAACAGGCCGCTCGCCTTTACGGAACGTTACAGTTTGTGGAAGACATGGCAGAACTTCCAGCAGAGCACCGTATTGCTGGAAAGAGGAAGCCGGTTGATTGCTGCCCAGAAAATGTGGACGCCTTTCTCATGACGCGTCCCCAAAATGCAAGTCCACGCATGCAGGGGGATGCTAGAAAATGTTCGACGCGTTGCAACAGTTAGCCTTAATGCATTGTTGCAGCTCAATGATTTATGAGCATGTCATGAAATGCGCGTTGGCGAGACGAGCGGGTGAAGTGTGCCGCCATGCTCAGGGGTTGTGGGGCCGCGGTGTCGAGAGCGGAGGATGTGAGGCTGAAGAGAGAGAGAGACGCAGAGGTGTACGGGCGTGTTCGGGGGTTAAAATGCTTGCCTGATTGCGGGTCTGTTATTCACTCTCCGGGGTGTCACTGATGTCATATTAAAAGATTTATTTTTTTTGTAATATTTTCGCGATCGACCGGTAGGGTCCCAAAGATCGCGATTGACAAGTTAGTGACCCGTACATGACCTGTACATGATAATGCAGAGGGTTAGGAAAAACCTTCCTTGAAGAAAGACGCTTGAGGTCAAATTGGTCAATGTCATGGTCTGCAAATGTTCACAACTTTTATGGACAGAGTTTCTAGGCGCAGTCAGGGTGTTGAGGGGATCTGGTTTGGTGGCTGCAGGATTAGGTCTCTGCTTTTTGCAGATAATGTCATCCTAATGGCTTTATCTGGCCAGGATCTTCAGCTCTCGCTGGATCTGTTCGCAGCCCAGTGTGAAGCGACTGGGATAAGAATCAGCACCTTCAAGGACAAGTCCATGGTTCTCGCCCGGAAAAGGCGAGAGATCTTGCCCCAAGTGGAGGAGTTCAAGTACCTGGGAGTCTTGTTCACGAGTGAGGGAAGAGTGGATCGTGAGATCAGTGTGGCGTCTTCAGTAATGCAGACCCTGTATCGATCCGTTGTGGTAAAGAAGGAGCTGAGCCGGAAGGTAAAGCTCTCAATTTACCGGTCAATCTACGTTCCCATCCTCACCTATGGTCATGAGCTTTGGGTTATGACCTAAAGGACAAGATCACGGTTACAAGCGGCCAAAATGAGTTTCCTCCGTCGGGTGGTGGGGCTCTCCCTTAGAGCGAGAGTGAGAAGCTCTCTCATCCGGGAGGAGCTCAGAGTAAAGCCACTACTCCTCCACATCGAGAGGAGCCAGATGAGATGGTTCAGGCATCTGGTCAGGATGCCACCCGAACGCCTCATTGTAGAAGTGTTTAGGGCACGTCCGACCGGTGGGAGGGCACGGGTAGACCCAGGACACTTTGGGAAGACTATGTCTTCCGGCTGGCCTGGGAACGCCTCGCATTCCCCGAGAGGAGCTGGACGAAGTGGCTGGGGAGAGGGAAGTCTCTGCTTCTCTGCTTAGGCTGTGCCCCTCCAACCCGACCTCGGATAAACGGAACAAGATGGATGGATGGATGGTCTGTAAATAGTCCGGATGTCAATCCAATGTAAAATCTGTGGTGGAAATTGAAGAAATTGGTCGAAGACAGGACTCCAACATGCAAAGCTGATCTGACAACAGAGAAAGTTGGAGCAAGGTTGATGAAGAGTTCCGTTTGTCATTTGTTAAGTCCGTACCTCAGAGACAGCCAGAGGTGGTGCAACAAAGTCCAAGTTTTGATTTTCATGAGTCCATCATTTTCCTCAGAACAGATTGGTTCCATAATTAAAACTCTGTTTGGTCTAAAATGAAGCTGTTACTGACTACCACAATTTACATTCTTGATTTATTTTAGTGTTTCTTAAAGCCAGAAAGTTGCCATTTTAAATGATTGTAGTCTACAAAATTAAATAAGGGAATAAACATCCTCCAAGTCTACTGAATCCATCATTTTCTCCAGAGGGTCGCATCTCTGGTGATGAACTCAATTACAATTTCAGGCGCGATAAGTTTTCCAAGTCCCAAAAAAGAAATCAGGTCCTGGCCAAAGAGGACGTCCATCACTGTGCTTCACTAACGGCCTGGGCGGATCCTTGCAGATGTCCCGCATCGCTGGCTCGAAAACAAGGTCAAGTGAAAATGTAGGTGAAGCACATTGTGTTGACGCGTGGGCTCGAATGTAAACACATTGATCATGTGTTTAGTGTTGTGGTGTGTTTCGACACGTCGCCACTTTTAGTAGCTTTCCTCCATTGTTCCATTGAGTTTAGCCTCCACAAGTTAACACACACACAGGAAAACAACTCTTCTGGAAAGCAGATGTTTGCCAAAGTGTGTGTTTATTTGAGCGTATGTAAGCTTGGCTTTGTTGTAGTTGTGCGCTTGTGCAGTTATATGTGTTTGCGATTAGTCAGTCATTATGCCGGCCTGTCATCACACTCTTGTTGTTTGATGACATCGTCTGCTCGCCCGCTTTCCTTCAGCGTGATTGACATGTCCCAAGCACAAAAAAGCAGATGACGAAAAAAAAAAAGAGGACAGGAAGGAGAGAACATGTGTTTCCTTTTCCTCCATGTTCAGCTGCCCCTGATCAAACGCAATAAAGAGGATCTCCTGCTGTCTGGCACAACATACACACACACGCGCACGCGTGCATGCAACTGCGTCAACGGATCGTTAGTTCATCTCGGGTCTCGCCGCGGTGGTTCGGGGTGCACTGGGCCGCTCTCCAGCACACTTCAAAGTCTTCGTCAACATTTTAGGGGTCAGCGGGCTCAAACGTGCGTATCTGTGTTCCATTACTGCTGTCTGCCGCATCACGCCATGACTTTCATGGGCCATACATATATACACACACACACATACATACATATAAACACACACATACATACATTCATACAGTCGTGGTCAAAGGTTTACATACACTTGTAAAGAACATAATGTCATGGCTGTCTTGAGTTTCCAATAATTTCTACAACTCTTATTTTTTGTGATAGACTGATTGGAGCACATACCGTATTTTCCGCACTATAAGGCGCACCTAAAAACCACAAACTTTCTCAAAAGCTGACAGTGCGCCTTATAACCCGGTGCGCTTTATATATGGATAAATATTAAGATTCATTTTCATAAAGTTTAGGTCTCGCAACTACGGTAAACAGCCGCCATCTTTTTTCCCCGTAGAAGAAGCGCGCGGTGCATGCTGGGATATGTGACGTTTCATTTCCATTTGTGTGTTTATGTAAAGACCCCAAAATGGCTCCTATTAAGTGTGTTGTCTGTCTAATTATAAATAATGCAGACGAGGCGTGTTAACTGAGTTCTCAACGTTTTCTCACAGCGTGCTCATAACCACATTCGAAATCCCAGCATACAACAACGCTTCTCAGGGCTACCGCGCATGCTCGTAACTATCGTTGCATGCTGGGTAGTGTAGTTGTTATATTTGCTAGCTCATAACAGCACATTGAGAGACACGCTTACGCGCTTAATTCAATACTCGCCGTCATTCCGGGTGGATTGACAAAAGACCTCCAGCCGCTAGATATTGGTGTCAACAGGGCATTCGAAGCTAGACTGCTAACTGCGTGGGAACAATGGAAGACAGAAGGCGAACACACCTTCACTAAGACGAGGAGGCAGCGCCAGACGACGCCAACATCTGCCAGTGGATCGTAAATTTGCCCAACTTTTCACTTCGGACACCGAAGACGAAGGATTTACGAATGAAGAATAACTTCAGAAAGTGAGCGCTATGTTTATTTTGTGTGTTGTGACATTAACGTTCGAGCAACATTATGTTGCTATTGCTCTGCACTATTTTGAATTTTACTATGTTTGTGATTGCACATTTGCGTACATTTTGGGAGTGAACAGAGTTGTTAGAACGCTGGTTTTTAATATATTATTAAAGTTTGACTGACCTATCTGACTGTTTTTTTGACATTCCCTTTAGCGCAGCGTAGGCGCGGCTTATAGTCCGGGGCGGCTTATTGGTGGACAAAGTTATGAAATATGTAATTCATTGAAGGTGCGGCTAATAATCCGGTGCGCCTTATAGTGCGGAAAATACGGTACTTGTTGGTCACAAAAAACATTCATGAAGTTTGGTTCTTTTATGAATTTATTCTGGGTCTACTGAAAATGTGACCAAATCTGCTGGGTCAAAAGTATACATACAGCTACATACATTATACATTTTGGTGATGTAGAAAAAGTTACAATCAAATCAAATCAGCTTCATGGCATGGCCTCTTAACTTCATGTGAGTAATTATGATTGACGCCACCCGTTGACTTCTCTGAGCCCTTTTAAATAGGGCTCATTAGATGCAGTCATTAGACTTGGTTACAAACGCGACAATGAGAAAGTCAAAGGAACTCAGCACAGATTTGAAAAAAGGAATCATTGACTTGAACATGTCAGGAAAGTCACTTGGAGCCATTTCAAAGCAGCTTAAGGTCCCAAGAGCAACTGTGCAGACAATTGTTCGTAAGTATAAAATGCATGGCACAGTTTTGTCACTGCCACGATCAGGAAGAAAACACAAGCTGAGAGAAAATTAGTCAGGATGATCAAAGGTCAACCGAGAACCACCAAAAAGCAGGTCTGCAATGAATTGGAAGCTGCTGGAACACAGGTGTCAGTGTCCACAGTCAAGTGTGTTTTGCATCGCCCTGGACTGAGAGGCTACCATGCAAGAAGGAAGCCCTTGCTCCAGAAGTGACACCTTAAGGCTCGTCTTAAGTTTGCTGCTGATCACATGGACAAAGATAAGACCTTCTGGAGGAAAGATCTGTGGTCAGATGAAACAAAAATTTTGCTGTTTGGCCACAATACCCACCAATATGTTTGGATGATAAAAGGTGAGGCCTTTAATCCCAGGAACACCAAGCCTACCGTCAAGCATTGTGGTGGTAGTATTATGCTCTGGGCCTGTTTTGCTGCCAATGGCACTGGTGCTTTACAGAGAGTAAATGGGACAATGAAAAAGGAGGATTACCTCCAAATTCTTCAGGACAACCTAAAATCATCAGCCCGGAGGTTGGGCATTCGGCGCAGTTGGGTGTTCCAACAGGACAATGACCCCAAACACACGTCAAAAGAGGTAAAGGAATGGCTAAATCAGGCTAGAATTAAGGTTTTAGAATGGCCTTCCCAAAGTCCTGACTTAAACCCCATTGAGAACATGTGGACAATGCTGAAGAAACAAGTCCATGTCAGAAAACCAACACATTTAGCTGAACTGCACCAATTTTGTCAAGAGGAGTGGTCAAACATTCAACCAGAAGCTTGCCAGAAGCTTGTGGATGGCTACCAAAAGCGCCTTATTGCAGTGAAACTTGCCAAGGGACATGTAAGCAAATATTAACATTGCTGTATGTATACTTTTGACCCAGCAGATTTGGTCACATTTTTCGTAGACCCATATTAAATTCAGAAAAGAACCAAACTTCTTGAATGATTTTTGTGACAAACAAGTATGTGCTCCAATCACTATATCACAAAAAAATAAGAGTTGTAGAAATTATTGGAAACTCAAGACAGCCATGACATTATGTTCTTTACAAGTGTATGTAAACGTTTGACCACGACTGTATATACACATTCACATACACATACATACATACATACATACATACATATATCCTACCTACCTTTATATATATATATATATATATATATATATATATATATATATATATATATATATATATATATATATATATATATATATATATATATATATACATATACATATATATACAGTATATATATACTTATTTGGTCCCAGGGACACGGAAGTGTCTCAGTCATAAAAATGTAAAAAAAATAAAAGGTTATATCTTATTCTTTTTATTTTATTCAACGCTTAAATCCATCGATCAACTTCAGGTTTATCTGTTGATATAAAAATAGTTTTTCGTCTGTTTTGAATGTTTTATGCCCTTTTTGTCAAACTCCAGTTTTTATGGCAAAAACACAAAATATGCAATATTTTCCTCCCCAAAAAATTCAGAGTGGAATATTTGATGTGAAGTAATTGGAGCCATGAAAGGTCAATAATTCATAACAACATTGATTTAAATAAAATTTAATGAGCAATGAAAAATTAATTAAAATGATTGGGGATTCAAAAGGGCATCACTCATAAGTGTTAAAAATATGTCATACTTTTTAAAAAACTTTTAAAGTTTAACTCTAAAAGCCTTAGTGGCCACATGCGTGGACAGCACCTTTTAGCACTTATTTCCAAAATTGTGTACACTACTGAATTGGGGTCTTATGGCCCTTATGTGGACACTTATACTGCCATCTAGTGGTGTCAGAAGAGTATAACATACAATAAGAATTAGCATGTCACTAAACATGAAGTACATGTTTGTTACTTATGGACTAAGTACATCATATCAAAAAATGATTCTTAGTTTTTATTGTAATTAGGGTCCAATGAGATCCGCCCGGAGTTCCTTAAGGCTCTGGATGCTGTGGGGCTGCCTTGGTTGACAAGACTCTGCAGCATCGCGTGGACATCGGGGGCGGTACCTCTGGATTGGCAGACCGCGGTGGTGGTTCCTCTCTTTAAGAAGGGGAACCGGAGGGTGTGTTCTCACTATCGTGGGATCACACTCCTCAGCCTTCCCGGTAAGGTCTATTCAGGTGTACTGGAGAGGAGGCTACGCCGGATAGTCGAACCTCGGATTCAAGAGGAACAGTGTGGTTTTCGTCCTGGTCGTGGAACTGTGGACCAGCTCTATACTCTCGGCAGGGTCCTTGAGGGTGCATGGGAGTTTGCCCAACCAGTCTACATGTGCTTTGTGGACTTGGAGAAGGCATTCGACCGTGTCCCTCGGGAAATCCTGTGGGGAGTGCTCAGAGAGTATGGGGTATCGGACTGTCTGATTTTGGCGCTCCGCTCCCTGTATGATCAGTGTCAGAGCTTGGTCCGCATTGCCGGCAGTAAGTCGGACACGTTTCCAGTGAGGGTTGGACTCCGCCAAGGCTGGATTCTGTTCATAACTTTTATGGACAGAATTTCTAGGCGCAGTCAAGGCGTTGAGGGGATCTGGTTTGGTGGCTGCAGGATTAGGTCTCTGCTTTTTGCAGATGATGTGGTCCTGATGGCTTCATCTGGCCAGGATCTTCAGCTCTCGCTGGATCGGTTCGCAGCCGAGTGTGAAGCGACTGGGATGAGAATCAGCACCTCCAAGTCCGAGTCCATGGTTCTCGCCCGGAAAAGGGTGGAGTGCCATCTCCGGGTTGGGGAGGAGACCCTGCCCCAAGTGGAGGAGTTCAAGTACCTCGGAGTCTTGTTCACGAGTGAGGGAAGAGTGGATCGTGAGATCGACAGGTGGATCGGTGCGGCATCTTCAGTAATGCGGACGCTGTATCAATCCGTTGTGGTGAAGAAGGAGCTGAGCCGGAAGGCAAAGCTCTCAATTTACCGGTCGATCTACGTTCCCATCCTCACCTATGGTCATGAGCTTTGGGTTATGACCGAAAGGACAAGATCACGGGTACAAGCGGCCGAAATGAGTTTCCTCCGCCGGGTGGCAGGGCTCTCCCTTAGAGATAGGGTGAGAAGCTCTGTCATCCGGGGGGAGCTCAAAGTAAAGCCGCTGCTCCTCCACATCGAGAGGAGCCAGATGAGGTGGTTCGGGCATCTGGTCAGGATGCCACCCGATCGCCTCCCTCGGGAGGTGTTTAGGGCACGTCCGACCGGTAGGAGGCCACGGGGAAGACCCAGGACACGTTGGGAAGACTATGTCTCCCGGCTGGCCTGGGAACGCCTCGGGATCCCCCGGGAGGAGCTGGACGAAGTGGCTGGGGAGAGGGAAGTCTGGGCTTCCCTGCTTAGGCTGCTGCCCCCGCGACCCGACCTCGGATAAGCGGAAGAAGATGGATGGATGGATGGGTCCAATAAGCCCAAAAAGCAAAGAGAAATAAAATAAAAAGCATGTCAACAAACAGCTTGGGCCTTAAGAGGTTAAGTTTCTAATCAGTATCAGCATTGGTATGGCCAATATTGTTTACAATATACCGTAACTACTTGGTACTGGATCGATACCTAATTTCTCATTTTCTGTTGTATAATGTGCAAACTTTTCAAATATCTCTCTAATTATAGTCTGCTTCCACTTAATGCTACGTCCTCTTTGATGTTTTGGTACTGCGCTATAATTACATATTTGGAGTCTGTTTTCGCTTGTGCTTTGAGAGAGGGCCTGCTGGCTCACCATCGCCCTTCTAGTTACTCCACACCAAACTCATCCAAGCACGCATTTATGGAGCTTGCTTTGTGCACTGGGAACAGAAAGGACACAGTTGTCCAAAATGACTAAAAGTTAGACTGAGTGGAAGTATTGCATCTAATGCAAAGGACTCAAGTCCAACTGGTGATTTATGGACTCTTGATTGATGGATCAGTTTTGAGTAGCGTGCAGGTCACAGCACACAGCTACCTGAGCGCCAACATGAAGACCCGAGGCCAAACCGCAACACGTGAGAACGCCATTGAACCACGCAGCGTACATGATTGACGATCAGAACTGATGAGCCAGGTGCTGACAGTCAGGTGTGTGTGTGACTGCGACGCCAGCTAAAGAATAATGGACATGACTGAAGACAATGCAGGCGCACACAGCGCATCATGGTGTCCAGGAGAGATGCACCTTCTTCGCCCGGACTCACATGCAAGTTGATTTCGCTTTTTTTTTTTACGGTGACAGTTCAAACTCCGCCGTAACTTGACACTAAAGATCTGGTCACAAACAAGAACCTTTGCAGACATGAAAAATAATCCCTGAAGTTCTTGACCTGATGGCTACTTTTTTTTAAGAGGCTTGATTTACAAACAAGTAAGACATGTAAATGGATTTTAAATGTTGTGGTTTTATTTTGTTAATCACATTTTTTTTTTTTAAATACAGTATTTATTTATGCTTTTTATTTGAGATAAAAAATAAATCACTAAATATTAAAAGAAATGTTGCCCCCCAAAAACTTAAGTTTTTTTTTTTTTAAATATCACAAAATAAAAACATTTTGATGGTGGGTCGGGGGCATTGGGAGCATTGTCACATGTTAGCTGCTGGCATGCTAACATTAGCATGCTAACAGCTAATTTTACAGCTCTAGACCTCAGAGTCATATAACTTGTGCTAACTCTAACCCTACTTTTTAGAGCCTTAATTTACAGACAATGATTAAAAAAATGTGAATAAATTATAAATGTTGTGGTTTTATTTTGTTAATAACTATTTTTTTTAATACAGTACTTATTTATGCTTTTTATTTGGGATGAAAATAAATCACTAAATATTTTTTTTTAAATTGCCACCAAAAAATGTACGTAAAAAAAAAAAAAATCACAAAATGAGAAATTTTTGATGATTGGTCGAGGGAATTGGGAGCTCTGACACCTGTTAGCTGCTAGCATGCTAAATTTAGCATGCTAACAGCTCATTTTACAGCTGTAGACCTCAGAGTCATATAATTTGTGCTAACCCTAACCCTACTTTTTTTAAGAGGCTTGATTTACAAACAAGGAATCAAAAAATCTGAATAAATTCTAAATGTTGTGGTTTTATTTTGTTAATAAATAATATTTTTTAAATACAGTACTTATTTATGCTATTTTTAAAAAAGCGCTCCAAAAAGTTCAGTTTAAAAATATATATATATCACAAAATGAGAAATGTTTGATGATTGGTCGAGGGAATTGGGAGCACTGACACATGTTAGCTGCTAGCATGCTAAATTTAGCATGCTAACAGTTAATTTTACAGCTGTAGACCTCAGAGTCATATAACTTGTGCTAACCTTAACCCTACTTTTTTTTTAGAGGTTTGTATTACAAACAATGAATCAAAAAATGTGAATACATTCTAAATGTTGTGGTTTTATTTTGTGAATATATATATATATATATATATATATATATATATATATATATATATATATATATGTATATTTTTTTTTAATACAGTACTTATTTATGTTTTTTTATTTGGGATGAAAATAAATCACTGAATTTTTTTTTATTTTTTTTTAAATTGCGCCCCAAAAAGTAAAGTTTCGGGAAAAAAAATTTCATAAAATGAGAAATTTTTGATGGTTGGTCACGAGAATTGGGAGCACTGACACATGTTAGCTGCTATCATGTTTAATTTAGCATGCTAACAGCTAATTTTACAGCTGTAGACCTCAGAGTCATATAACTTGTGCTAACCCTAACCCTACTTTTTTAGAGGCTTGATTTACAAACAAGGAAACAAGAAATGTAAATTGTTTCTGAATGTTTTTTTTTTTTTTTTTTAATACAGTACTTATTTATGCTTTTTTATTTGGGATTAAATTAAATCACTGAATATTATTTTTTAAATTGCACCCCAAAAAGTTACATTTAAAAAAAAAAAATCACAAAATGAGAAATGTTCGATGGTTGGTTGCGAGAACTGGGAGCACTGACACATGTTAGCAGCTAGCATGCTAAGGTTAGCATGCTAACAGCTAATTTTACAGCTGTCGAGCTCAGAGTCATAACTTGTGCTAACCCTAACCCTACTTTTTTTAGAGGCTTGATTTACAAACAAGGAATCCAAAAATCTGAATAAATTCTTAATGTTGTGGTTTTAGTTTGTTTATAAATTATATTTTTTAAATACAGTACTTATTTATGCTATTTTATTTCAGATGAAAATAAATTACTAAGTATTTTTTTAAAAAGTAGTTTTATACTTGTGAGTGTTAATGACACAGCTTTGCATCAGTTGATATTCTAGTTTCAAGCATGTTTTACTCAATATAGGTCATAAAATCTCAGCAACAAGCTGTAATATCTTACTGAGATAATTTAGGACCAAAACACTTAAAACAAGTAAAACACTCTAACACAAAATCTGCTTAGTGAGAAGAATTATCTTATCAGACAGAAAATAAGCAAATACCACCCTTATTTGAGAATCTTACTTAGATTTCAGTTTTTGCAGTGTGCATCGCTCTCAGCACCTTAGCACGACAGTGGAATTAACTGAACAGAGTGACCCCTCTCTTCAGACATTCACAATCTTTGTCTCGGCAGAGACGAGAGCGGTGCGTTGCCGCCGACACACTCACAGTACAGAGAGCCTCGCGACTCGCCAGTGAGAAGTGCCGCAAAGTAACACAAATTAGGAGGAAAAAAATAACATTACAAAGCTAAATGTCCCGTTGTGGGAATATTTTAGCCTTGAATCGGATGGGCAATATGAGCCCATCAACACGGACTAACTCGCTAAAATGCTGTGATCACGTGATAACGATAAAAAAAAAAAAGACCACGTCAGACCTCGTTTTTCCAAAAATTGCATTTTAAAATGTTCCATATTTCCATCCATTCATCCATTTTCTAACGCTTGTCCCTTTCAGGATCGGGGGGTGCTGCAGCCTATCGCAGCTGCATTCTGGCAGTGGGCGGGGTACACCCTGGACAAGTTGCCACCTCATCGTTTGCTTACAGAAATTAGTAAATTAAATGTTTTGTTTAATTATTTAGGATAAAAAAGTTATTTACCTTCCAATTACAGTGCAATTGTAAACAACTCTACAGTGATGAGAAATTACAGTTTATATCTTTTTAAATGGTTACTTGCGCTATTTTTCATATATTTTGATTACATTACATTAGAAACGCTGCCAATTTCTTCCGTTTAAGAGCATGATGGAGACAAAAGCTCTGAGTAGAGATGTCCGATAATATCGACTGCCGATATTATCGGCCGATAAATGCTTTAAAATGTAATATCGGAAATTATGGGTACAGGTTTCAAAAAGTAAAATTTATGACCTTTTAAACGCCGCTGTACGGAGTGGTACACGGACGTAGGGAGAAGTACAGAGCGCCAATAAACCTTAAAGGCCCTGCCTTTGCGTGCCGGCCCAGTCACATAATATCTACGGCTTTTCACACACACAAGTGAATGCAAGCATACTTGATCAACAGCCATACAGGTCACACTGAGGGTGGCCGTATAAACAACTTTAACACTGTTACAAATATGCGCCACACTGTGAACCTACACCAAACAAGAATGACAAACACATTTCGGGAGAACATCCGCACCGTAACACAACATAAACACAACAGAACAAATACCCAGAACCCCTTGCAGCACTAACTCTTCCGGGACGCTACAATATACACCACCCGCTAGCCCCCCCCCCCCCCCCCCCCCCCCCCACACACACTTCAACCCCGCCCACCTCAACATGCTCTCTCAGGGAGAGCATGTCCCAAATTCCAAGCTGCTGTTTTGAGGCATGTTAAAAAAAAGTATGCACTTTGTGACTTCAATAATAAATATGGCAGTGCCATGTTGGCATTTTTTTCCATAACTTGAGTTAATTTATTTTGGAAAACCTTGTTACATTGTTTAATGAATCCAGCGGGGCATCACAACAAAATTAGGCATAATAATGTGTTAATTCCACGACTGTATATATCGGTATCGGTTGATATTGGAATCGGTAATTAAGAGTTGGACAATATCGGAATATCGGATATCGGCAAAAAAGCCATTATCGGACATCTCTAGCTCTGAGTCTGTCTGCATAAAGCTGAAAATGTTGAAAGTAAATTATTGCATATTGTTCTAATGTGTGGCACCTTGAGACAAGAATATGTTGACAGTCTAAATGTGATGTGTAAATGTCTTCCTTCACTTGTTATTTTCGCAGTTTTATGCATTTTAATGGGTAAAATATAACAATCGAAAACACACTGACACGTTCTGACACTTTTCTTGGCTGTGGATCGCATCAGCGGTGCATTTGTGCATCTGGAATGTCTAAAACACAGGAAACTGCATAATGAAAGACATATTTTCATGTAGGAGGTATTTTATAGTAATACATTTCCTAAATAAAAAACGAACGACAAGAAAAAAAACCCGCCAGCAAACACCAAAACGCATCAATTGAATTAATTTTATTCAGCCCCATAAGTCATCCAGCAGCAATAAAATTATAAAATTAACTTGCTGAATATACGTTATGTCTAGTATTTTGATTTCTGACCATCCAAATATGTTGACACACACACACGTCCATCGCCTTTCTTTGTCAGCCGTGTCTGTAAATTCTGACACATGCTCAATAAAACGCCAAATAGTGCTCGTAAAATGAGTGTTAATAATCACATTGTGCGTGCTGTATACCGTATTTTACGGACTATAAGTCGCCGTTTTTTTCATAGTTTGGCCGGGGGTGCGACCTATACTCAGGAGCGACTTATGTGTGAAATTATTAACACATTACCGTAAAATATCAAATAATATTATTTATCTCATTCACGTAAGAGACTAGACGTATAACATTTCATGGGATTTAGCAATTAGGAGTGACAGATTGTTTGGTAAACGTATAGCATGTTCTAAATGTTATAGTTATTTGAATGACTCTTACCATAATTTGTTACGTTAACATACCAGGCACGTTCTCAGTTGGTTATTTATGCCTCATATAACGTACACTTATTCAGCCTGTTGTTCACTATTCTTTATTTATTTTAAATTGCCTTTCAAATGTCTATTCTTGGTGTTGGCTTTTATCAAATACATTTCCCCCAAAAATGCGACTTATACTCCAGTGCGACTTATATGTGTTTTTTTCCTTCTTTATTATGCATTTTCGGCCCGTGCGACTTATACTCCGGTGCGACTTATACTCCAAAAAATACGGTAATTATATTTGCATTTTCTCCTCCCACTTTGCACACGCTTAGTAGATCAACTTTGCGTGTGCGAGCAGGTTTGCACGTGTTTTAGTACACGCAAACCTTTACTAAATCCGGCCCTTAGTGCGATAAAAACTAATCAGAAGTGCTAAAAGCGTATGTTATTGTTTACATTCAGAGCAGCCGTTTTGGGAATGCTCCGACTTTCCGTGTCGGAAATCCAGGGGCGTTCAAGCGGAAATTTCTACTAGGAACTAGAAAATGTTGACTTGCGTGTACAAATGGAACTCACCATTGGTGCTTGACACATGCTAATATTAACATGCTAACAGTTAGCATGTGTCATGTATCTAGCTATATAATAGCTTTAATTAAAAAATATATATATATTTAGGCAAAATTTCTACTAGGAAGTCAGAAATTTTTACTTTCTAGTGTTAATGGAACGCACCATTGGTATTTGATAATTGCTAACGTTAGCATGCTAACAGTTAGCAAGTGTCACGTATCTAGCTATATGAAAGCTTTAATTTAAAAAAAGAAAATGATTTGGGATACATTTCTACTAGGAACTCGGACATTTTGACTTCCTAGTACAAAGGGAACGCACCATTGGTACTTGACACGTGCTTACGTTAGCATGCTAAAAGTTAGCATGTGTAAAGTACCAGGCTATATGATAGCTTCAATTTAAGAAAAGAAAATGATTTGGGCCAAATTTCTACTAGGAACTCGGAAATTTTGACTTCCTAGTATCAATAGATTACACCATTGGTACTTGACACGTGCTCACGTTAGCATGCTAACAGTTAGCATGTGTCAAGTACCAAGCTATATAATAGCTTTAATTTAAAAAAAGAAAATTATTTGGGCAAAATTTCTATTAGGAACTCGGACAGTTTGACTTCCTAGTACAAATGAAACACACCATTGGTACTTGACACATGCTAACGTTAGCATGCTAACAGTAAGCATGTGTCAAGTACCAAGCTATATAATAGCTGTAATTTAAAAAAAGAAAATTATTTGGGCAAAATTTCTATTAGGAACTCGGACAGTTTGACTTCCTAGTACAAATGAAACACACCATTGGTACTTGACACATGCTAACGTTAGCATGCTAACAGTTAGCATGTGTCAAGTACCAAGCTATATAATAGCTTTAATTTAAAAAAAGAAAATTATTTGGGCAAAATTTCTATTAGGAACTCGGACAGTTTGACTTCCTAGTACAAATGAAACACACCGTTGGTACTTGACACATGCTAACGTTAGCATGCTAACAGTTAGCATGTGTCAAGTACAAAGCTATATGATAGCTTGAATTAAAAAAAAAAAAAATGATTTGGGCCAAATTTCTACTAGACTTCCTACCTAGTATTAATGGAACGCACCATTGGTACTTGACACATGCTAACGTTAGCATGCTAACAGTTAGCATGTGTCTTGAACCTAGCTATACCACAGCTTTAATTTAAAAAAAGAAAATTATTTGGGCAATATTTCTACTAGGAACTCGGACAGTTTGACTTCCTAGTACAAATGGAACACACTATTGGTACTTGACACGAGCTTACGTTAGCATGCTAACAGTTAGCATGTGTCAAGTACCAAGTTATATAATAGCTTTAATAAAAAATAAAATAAAATAAAGATTTTGGACAAATTTCTACTAGGAACTCGGAAATTTTGACTTCGTAGTACAAATAGAACGCACCATTGTTAGCATGTGTCAAGTACCAAGTTATATGATAGCTTTAATTTAAAATAAGAAAATTATTTGGGGAAAAAACTAACTTCAGATTTTCATTGGATAACCCAAAAATCTGTATCCCAAACCGTACCGGATTCATTTGTAGCACAATGTCACTAACAATGATTATATTAACTACAACTAAAAGCCAAAAAGGAGACACCTGTTGCATAGTCCTGATAATATTTTCTCTAATTACACTGCACAGGTGTACCTAATGTTGTGGTCTCTAAGGATACAGTGGAAGCAAAGTATGAGCCTGAGGCACCTAAAGAACTTAGCTCGCAAACCTCTAATAGACTACTTTTGGAATTCTTCAAGGTGAGCAGAGATACGAACACTACTGATAATAGTGATGAGAATGCAAATCACACAGTAGAGTTGAGCACAACTCACTTTCACTCAGCAGCTGCACGGGTTAAACATCCATCACGCTGCAGGTATGGAAGAACAAGTCCAAACACGGAGACGACGTGTGTCTAGGAAATGTGCACTGAGGGCCGAGCAGCCCACAGAATTAAGACAGCTCACTTCAACAGGATTCACTCCTGCATGACCTGGCACGACGAAAAATCACCTGTCAGAGGACAGGCTGCACACTGTCTTTTATTCTAGACACTCATTTCTATCTGCCTTTGAGGCAGTGTCCCGCTGAAGTACACGAGTTGTGGTTCGATTGTGCACGGAATTAAATTAACTTGTCTCATATTTCTTATGGTGTACTTTTTGGAGCATTTTGCTCTAGGACTTCCTGTTCCTGTTGGTTTTTTAATGGGCGTGGCTAATGTATGTCGTTTTCGTTCATTGGTCAGTTATGGCTGTGCCCTGTGAACTCTACCTAGCAACAAGTGGTGTATGCCCATTTTTACATAGCCTACCTATATTGGGCAGTTATGATTGAGCCCTTTGAATTCTACCTAGCAACAAGTAGCATTTGCACATTTTTAAATAGCCTCTATAGCAGTGGTCCCCGACATTTTTGTAACTGCGGACCGGTCAACGCTTGAAAATGTGTCCCACGGATCGGGGGGGGAGGGGGCAAGGGTATGGTCATTTTTTTTTCTCTTTTTTTTTTGTCATAAAAAAATACAATCATGTGTGCATACGGACTGTATCCCTGCAAACTGTATTGATCCATATTGATATATAATGTAGGAACCAGAAATATTAATAACAGAAAGAAACAACCCTTTTTTTTGCGAATGAATGTGAATTATTGTGTTTTTTATGTTGATTCAATAAAAAATTAAAAAATTATTATTATTTTAATTTAAATTTTTTTATTTCTTGTGCGGCCCGGTACCAATCACTCCACGGACCAGTACCGGGCCGCGGCCCGGTGGTTGGGGACCACTGCTCTATAGTATATACTTTTTGGAGCATTACTCTAGGACTTCCTGTTCCTGTTGGTTTTTTAGTGGGCGTGGCTAATGTATGTCGTTTTTGTTCATTGGTCAGTTATGGCTGTGCCCTGTGAACTCTACCAAGCAACAAGTAGCATATGCACATTTTTAAATAGCCTATATAGTGAAGTGAAGTGAATCATATTTATATAGCGCTTTTCTCTAGTGACTCAAAGCGCTTTACATAGTGAAACCCAATATCTAAGTTACATTTAAACCAGTGTGGGTGGCACTGGGAGCAGGTGGGTAAAGTGACTTGCCCAAGGACACAACGGCAGTGACTAGGATGGCGGAAGCGGGGATCGAACCTGGAACCCTCAAGTTGCTGGCACGGCCACTCTACCAACCGAGCTATACCGCCCCACAATATAGGGCAGTTATGATTGAGCCCTGTGAATGTGCATATGCTACTTGTTGCTAGGTAGATTTCACAGGGCTAAATCATAACTGCCCTATAGAGGCTATTTAAAAATGTGCATATGCTACTTGTTGCTATGTAGATTTCACAGGGCTAAATCATAACTGCCCTATAGAGGCTATTTAAAAATGTGCATATGCTACTTGTTGCTAGGTAGATTTCACAGGGCAAAATCATAACTGCCCTATAGAGGCTATTTCAAAATGTGCATATGCTACTTGTTGCTAGGTAGAGTTCACAGGGCTCAATCATAACTGCCCTACATAGGCTATTTAAAAATGTGCATATGCTACTTGTTGCTAGGTAGAGTTCACAGTGTTCAACCGTAACCGCCCTATAGGGCGGTTACGGTTGAACACTGAACTCTACTGCACATTTTTAAATAGCCTCTATAGGGCAGTTATGATTTAGCCCTGTGAAATCTACCTAGCAACACATGCATATGCACATTTTTAAATAGCCTCTATAGGGCGGTTATGGTTGAACACTGTGAACTCTACCTAGCAACAAGTAGCATATGCACATTTTTAAATAGCCACTATAGGGCAGTTATAATTTAGCCCTGTGAACTCTACCTAGCAACAAGTAGCATTTGCACATTTTTAAATAGCTTCTATAGGGCGGTTTTGGTTGAACACTGTGAACTCTACCTAGCAACAAGTAGCATATGCACATTTTTAAATAGCCTCTATAGGGCTGTTATGGTTGAACACTGTGAACTCTACCTAGCAACAAGTAGCATATGCACATTTTGAAATAGCCTCGATAGGGCAGTTAAGATTGAGCCCTGTGAACGCGTGACGTCACGCCTGATTGCCGACTCAGATGGCTCTTGGCGATCACTCCAGCAGCACTGAGAGCGGACTCAGCCAAACTACCACTGGGTAATACTGCAAATGCTAACAAATGAACTGACAAAAAAAATCACTACAACATAAGTAAAGGAAGGCTCTACTTTTCCAAAAATGCACTAGCGTGATGCTAATGCACATTGGCTTTGCTACTGACATTAGCGATTTTACATGGCGCCAAATTTGCTAATGAAAGCTACAACTAAGATTTACGTTACAGTCAAACAGCTGGTGCGTAATAAGTACGATACTTAGAGTACTAACTCTTTTTATAGAGCAACAAAAAACAAACACACACCATAAACTATACACTAGTTTGTCTTAGAATTCAATTGCAACTTAATGTCATACTTGCAAATTATATGATGAAGATAAAACAAGATATAACAACTGGACAGCACTTATCATAATTAGCTCATTTTTAAACAACAGTTGCAATAAAATATTTGATTTGATTATCGAAAACAATGAATTTTATTAAGACAGACATAAGTACTGAAAATTGGTATAACTGAGTACCAGTTCAAATGTGAACAGTACCAGTTCCTACTAGGAAGACGTAAAATATGCAACAAGTATTGTTACAAATATGGTGTCTCTTTGTGTTTGTTTGCTAGAGTTAATTGGTTCATGGAGAATAATAAATAGACCAGGGATATTTAACGGAATTGTCTCGGAGCGCACATTTCTAGAATGCTAAGGACCGAGGGGCCTGACTTCTCCCTTCACAATTAGTCTTATTTGTTATGTATTCCAGAGAACAAGTGCCCTCTACAATAGATGTTTGGTGTTGGTCTATTTGTTTTGTTAGAGTTACAGGAACGTTCTGTTGTTTGTAAAAGGACCTTCTTCAAAAATGCTAGTCTAAGATCATCTCTATGACAGCATCGCAGTGTTTTTAAGAATCTGCTGCAAAAATGTGACTCTCTTACAAGTTTTGTTAACTGAACTCGCGGGAGTTTAATAGCGTGAATGATGAAAAAGAGAGGACCTAAGATGGAACCTTGAGGAACACCACTAAGTTGAACAAATGACCATGGACTGCATCTGAAGTAAACAAACCTTAGTTGCATAAATCAGATTATTGAAAACAATTGCAACTGCCAAAAGGAGAGGACTTAAAGGGGTACCCAAAAGCCAAAACCAGTGAAGTTGGCACGTTGTATAATTCGTAAATAAAAACAGAATACAATGATTTGCAAATCCTTTTCAACTTATATTCAATTGAATAGACTGCAAAAACAAGATATTTAATGTTCCAACTGAGAAACTTTTTAAACGTTTGGGAAATGAGGAGACCAATTTTTGAAGCTTTTCAGGTGGAATTCTTTCCCATTCTTGCTTGATGTACAGCTTAAGTTGTTCAACAGTCCGGGGGTCTCCGTTGTGGTATTTTAGGCTTCATAATGCGCCACACATTTTCAATGGGAGACAGGTCTGTACTACAGGCAGGCCAGTCTAGTACCCGCACTCTTTTACTACGAAGCCACGCTGTTGTAACACGTGGCTTGGCATTGTCTTGCTGAAATAAGCAGGGGCGTCCATGACAACGTTGCTTGCATGGCGACATATGTTGCTCCAAAACCTGTATGTACCTTTCAGCATTAATGGCGCCTACACAGATGTGTAAGTTACCCATGCCTTGGGCACTAATACACCCCCATACCATCACAGATGCTGGCTTTTGAACTTTGCTCCTATAACAATCCGGATGGTTCTTTTTCTCTTTGTTCCGTAGGACACGACGTCCACAGTTTTCAAAAACAATTTCAAATGTGGACTCGTCAGACCACAAAACACTTTTCCACTTTGCATCAGTCCATCTTAGATGAGCTCGGGCCCAGCAAAGCAGGCAGCATTTCTGGGTGTTGTTGATAAATGGCTTTCGCTTTGCATAGTGGAGTTTTAACTTGCACTTACAGATGTAGCGACAAACTGTAGTTACTGACAGTGGGTTTCTGAAGTTATCCTGAGCCCGTGTGGTGATATCCTTTACACACTGATGTCGCTTTTTGATGCAGTACTGCCTGATGGATCGAAGGTCCGTAATATCATTGCTTAAGTGCAGTGATTTCTCCAGATTCTCTGAACCTTTTGATGATTTTACGGACCGCAGATGGTGAAATCCCTAAATTCCTTGCAATAGCTGATTGAGAAATGTTCTTAAACTTTTCGACAATTTGCTCACGCATTTGTTCACAAAGTGGTGACCCTCGCCCCATCCTTGTCTGTGAATGACTGAGCGTTTCATGGAAGCTGCTTTTATACCCAATCATGGCACCCACCTGTTCCCAATTAGCCTGTTCACCTGTGGGATGTTCCAAATAAATGTTTGATGAGCATTCCTCAACTTTCTCAGTCTTTTTTGCCACTTGTGCCAGCTTTTTTGAAACATGTTGCAAGCATCAAATTCCAAATGAGCTAATATTTGCAAAGAATAACAAAGTTTTCCAGTTCGAACGTTAAGTATCTTGTCTTTGCAGTCTATTCAATTGAATATAGGTTGAAAAGGATTTGCAAATCATTGTATTCTGGTTTTATTTACCATTTACACAACATGCCAACTTCACTGGTTTTGGGTTTGGTAAATCATGAATTTGGACCCTAATGTTCTGTGTTTGCCAGCCAGGTCCATGCAACAGGAGCACTCTAGTGCCTTTAGGAATTTGCTGCAACAATGTCTGTTTCCCAAGTTTTGAACTGAACTCGGGTTTTATAGTCCTGAAATAGACGGTCATTGCCATTATGACTCCCTAATAGCCGCACCTTTAACCCAGAACCTCACAAAAAATAGGTATTGTATTTCTGGTGTGCTCTTTTGACCAAACCGTTCTATCAGTCAACGTTCTCCGAGGCCAAAAAAGGCGGTACGAACATTCAAAGCTAGACGTTCTCACTGTACTGTACATGTGCTCGGGGCACATATTTGGACAGTAATGACGGAGTTGTGTGTCTGCATGCAAGATGGAGGGCAGGGAGCGTTTAACAAGGTGTCCGTCAGCTCCTTGAGGTGGAGGTGGTGACACACGGCCCCTTGCATGGGACTTTTCAAACTCAGATGGGCCAACAAAATCTGGAACAATTGTCAAAAAAAAAAAAAAAAAAAAGAGCACATTTTGTCCACGGATGAGACGTCCCCCTACCTGCTGTTGAGGTGTGAAGCGCGGCGAAGAAGAGGAGCAGCGCGCACACCTCACGTGCTGAGCTCCGGCCGGTCATCCCGAGCATCCCTTCCTTGCGAGAGCCGCGCACACGTGCCATCAAAAAGGGGTCACTTCTTTCGCTCCGCCTCCTGCTCCTCCTAATTAGGACGATGCGGACATTCAGGCTGATTCAGCAAAAATGAGCAAAAGTGTTCAGACGCAGCAGAATAAACACTAAGTTTATTCTCTCTGGTAAGCAGAACAAAGGACGGAAAAAAAACGACCCCAAATATTGGAAGTCCTCCCTCTCGATGCACAACTTTCCTTACTTTCTCCTCCCTTGGTAGGTGAGACCCCTCCTTCGGCCTCCTCCCTCCTTCCAACATGTGCATTGACTTAATTAGTCACTCTGTCTTAATGAGCCCCATGACATCAGTACTGTAGCGAGTGTATGAAATAACAACGTCCAAGTATACAAAACCAACACTTATTCTAGATTTCGTTGAAACTCGCACACATTCACACACGCACAGTGGAAGCATGCTAGGACAGGACAAAGTGGCTAATAAAAATATGCTGCTGCAGATTCCTGTCTGTCTTTGCCCTCGCCAGCCTACACACACACACACACACACACACACACACACACACACACACACACACACACACACACACATTCTTATATTTGTCACCTTCTTGAGACCTCCGAAAAATGCCTCCCTCTTTAGGACCACCCTTTCTAGATATATAAAGAAGTGTATTTACAACATTAATAATACATACATACTATGCAAATATAAAAAAAGCTAGTTGTGAAAAAGGAGTTGGAATTTCACAAGAAAAGGTCACAATTTCACAAGAAAAACTTAAAATTTTGGCAGTATTATAATAAAAGTCGTAATTTTAGTCAACGCAAGTCAAAATTTTACAAGAAAAACTGATGCAATATTATGATAAAAGTTGGAATATTACTCAATAACAGTCGCAATTTTACAAGAAAAGCTTACATTTTAGCAATTTTCTGAAAAGAGTCGTAATTTTACTCGACAAAAGTCACAATTTTATAAGAAAACTTGAACATCTTGGTAATATTGTAATAATAATCTAAATTTTACTCGGCAAAATTATGTCATAATTTTACTCAAAAATGTCACTATTTTACAAGAACAACAACAAAATTGGCAATGTTGTGATAAAAGTCTGAATTTTATGACAAATGTCACCATTTTGCATTAAGAAGTAAAATTTTACATAAAAAGTAATAATTTTACGAGAAAATATTGCAATATAACAGAAAAAATATGAGAAATTGTTCCCAATTTTATAAGAAAAGGTCGACACATTGTGAGAAAAAGACTGCTTTTAGTTCATTTATTTTATTTTTTTGTAATTTGTTTTTTATCTTCATTATTTACTTACAGTACGTCTCTATATGCATATTTATCTTTTTTTCCTTTTTTTTTTGGCCAGAGGGAGCACATTTCAATTTCTTACACACACTTGTTATTTCATATGTTGACCAGAGGGGGAGCACTTCAATTTGAAAAATCCCTCCTTTGTGGGTCCACCCTAATTTTGTTAAATTTCACCACCAGGAGTGCAAATTAGACATTCTCTATTAGATGCAATGGTTTTCCGTATTGGGACCATGATTTCGGTCAAAACTTATATGGACTCATATGGATGTCTCAAGAAGGGTAGAAATACAAGAACAAACAAACAAACACACACACACACACACACACACACACACACACACACACACACACACACACACACACAATTGCTCCCTAAAACGTAAAAGTATTTGCTTTGTTTTAAACTCAGCCAAAAGGACACCAATAAAAGAGCAAAGAACCCATTTGCATGCAGGAAGACACTTTTTAGGAGACATTTACGGGGCGGGGAAGAAAGCTGCATGGCTCAGCGCTCACTAAACATGCACCCTCACATGCAGTGCGCAAATACATTCTTTGGACCCAAACTTACATAGGGAATTTGGATAAAGATAATCTGTTCCAGGGTCAAACTATGTATGAAGAGTACAGGTTTGAAATCACATTTTTACATTTTGAACTGTCAAGTGTCAAAAGAAGTCAACTTCTGTATGATGAAGCCAGGGATAGAAAAGACCATTAAAAAAAACTTAGTCAGCATTTAATGAGGTATAAGCTCATTCATTGCTGTTTTAACATTTCGATGCAAGTGTAAAAAGAAGTTAGTCTTAGAGGGGAACTGCACTTTTTGTTTTGCCTATCACTCACAATCCTTATGTAAGACAAAAACACACAAGGTGGCTATAATGAAGCTGATGGGAGTCAATACAACATTGTGTATATTGCGCCCACAAAGCCCTGTAAAAAAACATCCAAAAAACACCAACATAATACACCAACTGAATATTAACCAAGTATTAGCGATATTGTCATTTTAAGTGCTAACGTAGAGGAACTACTTTTAGCGGCACATTGATCACAGAGAGAGGTAACTATGTTATGCAGCTGGTAAAAGCTATTTTTAGATTATAAATCATGCCTCTCACTTGGATAGTAGAAGGTCGTGGCCATAAACTGCAAAGTTGGTCAACTTTGACATTCAACTTAGACCCAGGGATGGCGAGAAAGACACGAAAAGACGCTCGTTTACGGCCACTGTTTTTTTTTTTTAACCTGTGTGAGGATTATGATTAATTCTCCATTTAAACAGGAAGATGTGAACACCCCATCAATCAGCATCCCGGTGAGAGCAGACATTGTACAGTAAGTGATTGCTTTATTATGTTCTATTATATTATGTTATGTTTCTTGTTCAGCACTTGGCAATGCTGCTACATGATGCTTAGTGTTTCACTCAAGCTGCATCTGTTTTGCACAGTTTCTGAAACTTGTAGATCATCCTCCTTATATTCAGGCTCAAAAATATAGGTTTCTGAATCATTATTTATCCAAAAGTAGTCGTCGTCGTCTCTCATGAAGCCTGCCACGATTAGTAATGTTTGTTGTTAAAAGGAAAAGCGAACATGGTAACGCGTCTGTAAAATAAATTTGCTGCCGTATGCTTACAATGTTGAAAATTATTATTATTATTATTATGAATGTTCCCTTTTACTACATTACATATACACTTACAGCATGTATTTAAAATATTGGAGGTTTTTTTTAGAGCACTTTATAGGTGAAATATGCGCAATGACATATTGACTCCCATTACCTCCATTGTTAGCTGACTTTTGTTTATTCACGAGTTAGAATACATTAAAAAAAAAAATACATATACAGTACAGGCCAAAAGTTTGGACACACCTTCTCTTTCAATGAGTTTTCTTTATTTTCATGACTATTTACATTGTAGACTGTCATTGAAGGCATCACAACTATGAATGAACACATGTGGAGTTATGTACAAACCCCGTTTCCATATGAGTTGGGAAATTGTGTTAGATGTAAATATAAATGGAATACAATGATTTATATATATATATATACATATATATATATATATATATATATATATATATATATATATATATATATATATATATATATATATATATATATATATTCAGTTGAATATGCTACAAAGACAAAATATTTGATGTTCAAACTGATAAACTTTTTTTTTTTTGCAAATAATCATTAACTTTAGAATTTGATGCCAGCAACACGTGACAAAGAAGTTGGGAAAGGTGGCAATAAATACTGATAAAGTTGAGGAATGCTCATCAAACACTTATTTGGAACATCCCACAGGTGTGCAGGCAAATTGGGAACAGGTGGGTGCCATGATTGGGTATAAAAGTAGATTCCATGAAATGCTCAGTCATTCACAAACAAGGATGGGGCGAGGGTCACCACTTTGTCAACAAATGCCTGAGCAAATTGTTGAACAGTTTAAGAAAAACCTTTCTCAACCAGCTATTGCAAGGAATTTAGGGATTTCACCATCTACGGTCCGTAATATCATCAAAGGGTTCAGAGAATCTGGAGAAATCACTGCACGTAAACAGCTAAGCCCGTGACCTTCGATCCCTCAGGCTGTACTGCATCAACAAGCGATATCAGTGTGTAAAGGATATCACCACATGGGCTCAGGAACACTTCAGAAACCCACCGTCAGTAACTACAGTTGGTCGCTACATCTGTAAGTGCAAGTTAAAACTCTCTTATGCAAGGCAAAAACCGTTTATCAACAACACCCAGAAACGCCGTCGGCTTTTGTATCAGTCCATCTCATCTAAGATGGACTGATACAAAGTGGAAAAGTGTTCTGTGGTCTGACGAGTCCACATTTCAAATTGTTTTTGGAAACTGTGGACGTCGTGTCCTCCGGACCAAAGAAGAAAAGAACCATCCGGATTGTTATAGGCGCAAAGTTGAAAAGCCAGCATGTGTGATGGTATGGGGGTGTATTAGTGCCCAAGACATGGGTAACTTACACATCTGTGAAGGCACCATTAATGCTGAAAGGTACATACAGGTTTTGGAGCAACATATGTTGCCATCCAAGCAACGTTACCATGGACGCCCCTGCTTATTTCAGCAAGACAATGCCAAGCCACGTGTTACATCAACGTGGCTTCATAGTAAAAGAGTGCGGGTACTAGACTGGCCTGCCTGTAGTCCAGACCTGTCTCCCATTGAAAATGTGTGGCGCATTATGAAGCCTAAAATACCACAACGGAGACCCCCGGACTGTTGAACAACTTAAGCTGTACATCAAGCAAGAATGGGAAAGAATTCCACCTGAGACGCTTAAAAAATGTGTCTCCTCAGTTCCCAAACGTTTACTGAGTGTTGTTAAAAGGAAAGGCCATGTAACACAATGGTGAACATGCCCTTTCCCAACTACTTTGGCACGTGTTGCAGCCATGAAATTCTAAGTTAATTATTTGCAAAAAAAAAATTAAGTTTATGAGTTTGAACATCAAATATCTTGTCTTTATAGTGCATTCAATTGAATATGAGTTGAAAAGGATTTGCAAATCATTGTATTCCGTTTATATTTACATCTAACACAATTTCTCAACTCATATGGAAACGGGGTTTGTACTTAACAAAAAAAAAGGTGAAATAACTGAAACATGTTCTATATTCTAGTTTCTTCATAATAGCCACTCTTTGCTCTTATTACTTTTTCACACATTCTTGGCATTTTCTCAATGAGCTTCAAGAGGTAGTCAACTGAAATAGTTTTCACTTTACAGGTGTGCTTGACGCTCATCGAAAGAATGCCAAGAGTGTGCAAAACAGTAATCAGAGCAAAGGACGGCTATTTTGAAGAAACTAGAATATAAAACATGTTATGGAGGGGGGCGTGGCCTGTGGGCCTGCCGCAGAACGGGGTGTGCCAGGACCGGCCTCGAAGTCAGCGACAGGTGAGTGGATGGCCCAGGTGGGCCTTGTTATCTAATCACCTGTCGCCTTTATTAGCAGCAGCCGGATTGAGACACGTGGTTGGAGTCGGAGTGGGAGCCAGAGAGAGAGAGAGAGAGAGAGAGAGACACAAACTCAGAAAAAAGACATTTTGCTGAAAAGCAAAAGCCTTGCACGATTGATGAAAATAAAACAGTGTTATACCCTGAATTCCGGGCTCTCCTGGCGGTGTGTGGTGGTCCGAAGAACCCACTAGAGGGCAACCTCTAAACATGTTTTCAGTTATTTCACCTTTTTTTGTTAGGTACATAATTCCACATGTGTTCATTCATAGTTTTAACGCCTTCAGTGACGATCTACAATGTAAATAGTCATGAAAACAAAGAAAATGCATTGAATGAGGAGAAGGTGTGTCTAAACTTTTGGCCTGTACTGTATGTGCTTGTCTCACATCAGGATTGGGGATGACAGGAAAAATTCCACAAAAAAAAGTGCAGTAAAAAAAAAAAAAAATTGTGTGCTCACCATTTACTTGTAGAGGGAGACGACTGCCTGGGAGGTGTGTCTCTTTACATAAAACCGTTGCAGTGAACGTTCTTCGCATTTTTGAACTCTTCTGACAAAATGTCCCGTGGGCCATCTTGTACCGAACAACCGTGTTCGTTTTCTTTTTTCTTTGCCGTCACGAGTGTCCTTTGGTGGCGTCGTCTCTTTAAAAAAAAAAAACAAGGAAAATGTAAATTACTGGAGGTGAACGATAAATAACAGACAGGATATATATAAGGAATTATGATGTCACATCTGTAATATTTTAAAAAAAAAATGCTCCAATGAGGCGAGGTTTCCTGAAGTGTGATGCAGGTGAGCAAATCAAGCGCTCCTTTTCTGTAAGCCTGTGGTAAACTTCCCTTGTAACAAACATTGGCATCAATCGTGTGGGACTTCTTCACTGTTTCAGAGGAAGACTTTCCGTGTGCTATTTGCACTAAATATTCTGCAAACATAGCGCTCCAACACATCAATCCTTTTCAGCCACCCGAAACACTAGCTTTGCTACGGAGGTGTTTTGAAAGCTTACAAACACACCTGCTGCGAAAGCCAGCCCTTAAAGACATACTTGCCAACCTTGAGACCTCCGATTTCGGGAGGTGGGGGGTGGGGGGCGGGGCGGGGTTTGTGGTTGGGGGCGTGGTTTAGAGGGGAGAAGTATATTTACAGCTAGGATTCACCAAGTCAAGTATTTCATATATATATATATATATATATATATATATATATATAAAAGAAATACTTGAATTTCAGTGTTCATTTATTTACACATATACACACACAAAACACTCATCTACTCATTGTTGAGTTAAGGGTTGAATTGTCCATCCTTGTTCTATTCTCTGTCACTATTTTTCTAACCATGCTGAACACCCTCACTGATGATGCAATGCTGTGTGGCACGCAAAAAGTGCTTTCATCAAATGCACTAGATGGCAGTATTGTCCTGTTTAAGAGTATCACAACATTGCTGTTTACGGCAGACAAACTGCTTTACGGTAGACAAAACGTGACTGCTGTTGTTGTGTGTTGTTGCCGCGCTGGGAGGACGTTAATGAAACTGCCTAACAATAAACCCACATAAGAAACCAAGAACTCGCCCTCCATCCTTCTACAGTTATAACATGATTGGGCAGGTACGTTGTTTATATTGTGTGCATGAATTTCGGGAGATTTTCGGGAGAAAATTTGTCCTGGGAGGTTTTCGGGAGAGGCGCTGAATTTCGGGAGTCTCCCGCAAAATCCGGGAGGGTTGGCAAGTATGCTTAAAGATAAGCTTGCTCCTATCACCCTTGTGTTTGAGAAGAGCAAAGTTTGTCTGAGACGACCTGAGTTATTTTATCCTAATATTCCAATGAGCTAATTTTTTGGGGGGGATTTTGTCTATCATTTGCAATCCCTTTGTAAATAAATGCTAGCAAAAGTCAGCTATAAATGGAGCTTATACACTAGGTATGGTTGTATTTTTGCCTCATTCCTGTGAGAATCCTGGGTGGGACTATCCAAGATTAGCTGGAGTGTGTTCAAACTACCACACTGCAAAAAGTCAGTGTTCAAAAACAAGAAGAAAAAAAAAAAAAAAAAAATTAGGGGTATTTTATTTGAACTAAGCAAAATTATCTGAACAAGAAAATTTGGCTTGTCAAGACTTTGCAAAACAAGTAAAATTAGCTAACCTCAATGAACCCAAAAATACCTTAAAATAAGTATATTCTCACTAATAACAACTGTACTACTATATGAGTACGTATTTTCTATTGTTTCATTGAAAATAAAACAGCAAAGTACATTTGGCTGTCATCTGTTTTAATTATGAGACACAATTGTGTCAAAGTCATGATTTTTTTTTTCATGCTTGAAATAAGAAATTATTACTTTAAAAAAGTAGTTTCATACTTGTGAGTGTTGATGACACAGCTTTGAAACAGTTGATATTCTAGTTTCAAGCATGTTTTACTCAATATAGGTCATAAAATCTCAGCAACAAGCTGTAATATCTTACTGAGATCATTTAGGACCAAAACCCTTAAAACAAGTAAAACACTAACATAAAATCTGCTTAGTGAGAAGAATTATCTTATCAGACAGAAAATAAGCAAATATCACCCTTATTTGAAATATTTAATCTTACTTAGACTTCAGTTTTTGCAGTGCACCGGGTAGCATCTATGAATAGATAATACTGTACTAGGGTTGTACGGTATACCGGTATTAGTATAGTACCGCAATACTAATGAATCATAATCGGTACTATACCGCCTCTGAAAAGTACCGGTTATATTATGTTTATAAACTCAGGAAATATGCCCCTGGACACATGAGGACTTTGAATATGACCAATGTATGATCCTGTAACGACTTGGTATCGGTTCGATACCCAAATGTGTGGTATCATCCAAAACTAATGTAAAGTATCAAACAACAGAAGAATAAGAGATTATTACATTTTAACAGAAGTGTAGATAGAACATGTTAAAAGAGAAAGTAAGCAGATATTAAAAGTAAATGAACAAGTAGATTAATAATTCATTTTCTACCACTTGTCCTTAATAATGTTGACAAAATAATAGAATGAAAAATGACACAATGTGTTACTGCATATGTCAGCAGCTAAATTAGGAGCCTTTGTTTGTTTACTTACTACTAAAAAACACGTTGTCTTGTATGTTCACTATTTTATTTAAGGACAAACTTGCAATAAGACACATATGTTTAATGTACCGTAAGATTTTTTGTTAAAATAAAGCAAGTAATGCAATTTTTTCTGGTCCCCTTTATTTTGAAAAGTACCGAAAAGTATCGAAATAATTTTGGTACCCGTACCAAAATATTGGCATCGGGACAACACTATACTGTACCATCTATTTCTTTTTCGGACTTATCAGGTCAGTAGTGCCTTCTTCACTCACGCTTTAAATGAAGGATGAGGCAAAAACTAACCAAGACCCACTGTAGGATTGGCTTTATTCCGCCTATAAAGCACTCTAAAAAACATCCAAAAACCTTCATATATACATGCTGTAAGTATATATGTAATGTAGTAACAGGCACATTCATAATAACATGTAATATTTACATATTTTGCTCATTTTTCTCACACGGCAGCGTATTAATTTCACAGACGCATTACAACGTTCGCTATTTCTTTGAACAACAACAACCACTTCAACTGATTACCGACTTCAGGAGATACAACGACGACTACTTTGGGACAGTTTTTGATCCAGAAACTTATATTTTTGAGCCTGAATATAAGGAGGATGAGACACAAGTTTTAGAAGTTGAGTCATAAACAGATCCAGCAAGTAGCAGTAAGGGTGTAACGGTACGTGTATTTTAGGGCTGCAGCTAACGATTATTTTTCTATCGATTAATCTATAGATTTTTTTTTTCGATTAATCGGTTAATCTATAGATTATTTTTTCGATTAATCTATAGATTATTTTTCCTTTTACCAATTTTTTTTTTTATTTAAAATGAAGAGGGAAAAAAAAAAAGTAGGCCAGTTTTTTCAAAAGGCATGGCTTTTATTTACAAAAAAAAAAGTATGGCCACTCAGTCAACATTGACAACAACATGACAAAATATTCTGTAACAATGTAAAAATTTAAAACTTTTAACATTTAACAAAATTAAAAGTAGCTTATTTGCTTTTTAATGTGCAAATATAAAAGTAAACATCCAGTGCAAATCTTAATATTCTGGAATAGTATAAGCATTTAAAAAGTAAAAGTATTGCTTATTTTGCTTTAAAATGTGCAAAAATAAAGATAAACATCCAATACAAAAAAGTGCAAAACGGAAATATTCTGTAACAAGTGTAAACATTTCAACAAAAGTAAAAGTATTGCTTATTTGCTAAAATGTGCAAAAATAAAGCTAAACATCCAATACAAAAAAGTGTACAGTGTAAACATTTCAACAAAAGTAAAAGTATTGCTTATTTTGCTTAATAACACAACAATGATAGTATGATTAAAGTGAAAGTTAATTGTTGGTTTGTACATAGTATATGTAACTGTTAATGTTGTAAAAGGTATTTGCACAACTAATTAACGTTAGCGTTTGTGACACGTCTTGTGCCGTGGGGTTCTTTCAGGACCGACAGACTGAACGCCAGACGGCTTTGCCAGGTTTACAATCTTTTAATTTTACACAAAGTCTTTTCTCTTCCAACTCTTTTCTCTTTCTTTCCTCGCTTTTCAGCTCCTCTTCCTCGCTCGCTCGTCGTCCCCTGTCTCTTGCGGCGTCGCTCCCGGCGCGCCCCGCCTCGCCGTTCGCTCGCCGCCGCCGCCTCTCCACAGCTTTAAAGAGGAGCGCGTCTTTGTAAACACTGAACAGGCACGCCAAACGCGCCTCTCAGAGCAAACGGTGCTTTAGTTTATGAATTTACAACGCAGATACAAATGACACATTCATGTTTTTGTGTAATAATGACAACGTATACGCACGCGGACGATTGACTTGTTGATGGTGATGGCAAGAACGCTGTCGGGGGTTTTCTTTTCAAATGTTCGTTCATAGCCGTTGTGCTGCTATGATAGGCCATTTCCGCTCGACACAGTGTGCATACAACAACATTATTAGGCCGTTTATTGAAATACTCCGACACTTTTGACGACTTTTGGCGTGCTTTTTTCCCCTCGCTCGCATCGTCTGCTTTGCGCTCCGCCATGACAGTAGTGTGACGTAAATATGCGACGCGCCGAAGCACAAAAACGGCGTCGACGTATTATGTAACCGATGACGTCGACTACGTCGACGCGTCGTTTCAGCCTTAGTGTATTTGTATTGAACCGTTTCGGTTCGGTTCGGAGGTGTACCGAACGCGTTTCCACACGTACATATTAAGTAGCGCACCGCACGTTGTGTAAACAATGCACACTGAGGCACAACACACGGCATGCTAGCAACGACCTGGGCTACTACAACATGCAAAATCCAGAGCTGGAAGACCCTCCTGCCTCTTTAAGATCTCCTGTTTGGGAACACTTCGGCTTCAACGAAGATAAAGACGAACAAACACAGCTCCCACCGCATTCAAGCAGCTTCTCCTCGGCGAGTCAGGCAGGGCTAAAGCAATAACAAATGCTGTTGGTGTTTTTATAGCAGCAGATTTAAGACCATATTGCATTAAAAACTAGATTTTGACCCACTTCTTGATTTTGATTTTTGATTTTTATTAAGGATCCCCATTAGCTGGTTGCCTCAACAACCCACTAGTCTTCCTGGGGTCCACAATTTACTTACTTCTATGGTGGAAGAACAATGAGCCCATTTATCCTCTTACTGCCAAGTTAGCCAGGCACTACGTCGCCATACCTGCTAGCTCCGTGCCCAGAGAAAGGGTATTTTCCACAGCTGGAGACATTTTAACTGCAAGCAGGTCTGCTCTTTCTGCAGACAATGTGGATAAACTGATTTTTCTGGCAAAAAACATGAAAATTGAGTGAAAGTCACCAGGGTTAAAGGCTGGGGGGGGGACAAAAGTGAATCTGAGGCTGAGTTGACTTGAAACTGTTTAATGTTGCACTTTTTGTATGTAGAAGAAAGGTTTTGTCATTTTATTTAATCTGAGCAACAACTTGAAGCAGTTTAATGTTGCACTTTATATGTGAAAATGTTGCACTTTATATGTAGAAAGGTTTTGTTAAGAAACCAATTCTGAGCTTTATCTTATTTAGTTTTTATTTATATATGTTGACTGCAATAACCCTAGCAATCGACCCTGTGTGTATATATATGTTATTGTTATGTTAAAAGGATAAAGCCATTGTTTACAAATGTTGGTAAATAAATAACCAGAAAATGTATATTTTGTTGTTTTCTTATTGTACCGAAAATTAACCGTACCGTGACCTCTAAACCCGAGGTACGTACTGAACCGAAATTTTGGTGTACCGTTACACCCTTAAGGAGCAGTATTGCTAAGTGCTAAACAAGAAATACAAACTATGAACATGATAAAACAATCACATACTGTGCAATGTCTGCTCTCACTGGGATGCCAACTGATGGGATGTTTATGTATTTCTGTCTAGATGAACAATTAATCATAATCCTTAAGCAGGCAAAAAAAAAACAAGGTGGGCGCAAACAAGCGTCTTTTTGTGTTTTTCTTGCTAAGTTGAACGTCAAAGTTGACCAACTTATCGGTTTCTGTCCACAACCATCTACTATCCAGGTGAGAGGCTTGATTTATCATCAAGGATTAACTTTCACCAACTCAGAGGCAATGCAACAGCTTACTGGCTCAATATAGCAGCATAAGCTAGTTAGCGCTCTGTGATGACGGCGCCGCTAAAAGTAGTTCCTCGGCGTTAGCGCTTATAAGAACGACATGTAAAGACGAGACATGAAATGTGAGAGTACGCCCATTAGCTACTATGTTAGCCACCTCGCACTTGCCAAATTAAAATGCATTAAAAAAAACATCTGTTCTTGTTTTACAAAGGGATCGTGAATATAGGGCAAATTTCCAAGAAAAAGTGCAGTGCCGCTTTAAGTCCTTTCTGGCAGCACAAGCATTTGCAGTTTGTCAAAAGAAAAAGTGGGTCAGCGAGTCGCACACAAGGTCGGGTCAAAGGGTCAGGCGTAGTTCAAAATCTGAAAGCCATTCCAGGAAGCCTGCGAGAGAAAAATGTTGCTTTTGGCTTTTTTTGGGTACCATTTTACGAGTAAATTCTTGTTGTAAAGCCCCTCCTACCTCATTAGTCACTTGAAAGCCAAGGTGTTACGACTTAATGATATAACTAGCACGTAACGAGGCAACGATATATTGGTAAAGGGGAAAACATGTTCATGTCCTTTGTTAGGAAAGAAGTTTTTACTAAGTCACACCATTAGGAAAAATGTGTTTTCCAGTATTTAGTTGGTTTTTTTTTTACAAAAGAGAAAATACATTCCAGACATATTTTAAAGGCGGCTTCTCTTGCTTCAGGTTGTCTTTTAAGCCGTGACCTCCAGCGATACTTTTAATGTCTGTGTGCGGGAGAGAGAGAGAGAGAGAGACTATGAGCAGCGTTTGTTTGAACCAGTCTATAATAAAAGACGATTTTACGTGTGAACACTGGGTGGCGCCAGACACCAAAAGGCTTCGGCATTAGAGGTTCCACCGAGTACTGTGCTGTAACGTCTGCAAGCAAACTGACAAACAGGACGAAGGCGGGAGCGTCCCGAGTGTTTAATCCCGGTTCTTGTCGAGCGCCATGTGACTTTGATCCTCTTAGTCTGGCTTTCACTGGAGAAGACGACTCATCCTGCAGAGTAGTGTTTGTTTACAGGAGTGGGCTGTGAACTCAAGGTCCGGCAGACATGGCGAGCCCTGGGCAGAAAGTGGTGCTGATCACCGGCTGCTCCTCGGGAATTGGCCTGAGGATGGCCGTGATGCTGGCCAACGATGAACAGAAGCGCTACCACGGTAGGTAGGCTCAGTGTTTTATGCGTAGTCATTCAAGTCTAAAAAATGAAGATATCAATCAATCAAAGTTTACTTATATAGCCCTAAATCACGAGTGTCTCAAAGGGCTGCACAAGCCACAACGACATCCTCGGCTCAGATCCCACATCAGGGCAAGAAATTACTCAACCCAATGGGATGACAATGAGAAACCTTGGAGGGGAGCCCCCGGGCGACCGGTGCAATGGACGTCGAGTGGATCTAGCATAATATTGTGAGAGTCTAGTCCATAGTGGATCTAACATAATAGTGAGAGTCCAGTCCATAGTGGATCTAACATAATAGTGAGAGACCAGTCCAAAGTGTGGCCAGCAGGAGATCATCTTGAGTGGAGACAGGTCAGCAGCGCAGAGACATCCCCAACTGATGCACAGATGAGTGGTCCACCCTGGGTCCCGACTCATCTGTGGCCACTGAATCTGTGCCCCCCCCCCCTCTCCACGAAGGGAGGGGGTCAGAGCAGAAAAGAAACGGCAGATCAACTGGTCTAAAAAAGGGGGGTCTATTTAAAGGCTAGAGTATACCAATGAGTTTTAAGATGGGACTTAAATGCTTCTACTGAGGTAGCATCTCTAACTGTTACCGGGAAGGCATTCCAGAGTACTGGAGCCCCAATAGAAAACGCTCTATAGCCCGCAGACTTTTTTGGGGCTGTGGGAATCACTAATAAGCCGGAGTTCTTTGAACGCAGATTTCTTGCCGGGACATATGGTACAATACAATCAGCAAGATAGGATGGCGCTAGACCGTGTAGTATTTTATACGTATGTAGTAAAACCTTAAAGTCGCATCTTAAGTGCACAGGAAGCCAGTGCAGGTGAGCCAGTATTTATATATATATATATATATATATATATATATATATATATATATATATATATATATATATATGTATATACCAGTGACGTGCAGTCACTAGAGGCAGGTGAGGCGGGGCCTCACCTGCCATCATGGAAAGAAAAAAAATGTAAAAAGAAAAAAAATTAATTAAATTGTTATATGTATCCAGTGATTATACTATAAAGTTATTTTCCATTTAACTTCACCAGTTTTAGATTATTTTTATTAAAAATCGCTGAATTTTCACATTTGCCGTTCAAATACTGAGAAGAGACGGTGCGGTGAACAGCAGCCAGTTGAGGCACGTCACTCAGTGCCTCAACATGGATTCCGGACTCGGCTAACTGCTGGCCTGCTGTGCAGTGAGACTGTATTCCTATATGAATTATATTATACATTTCCATAGTTTAGTTAGCTGAGGTATATAATGTACAGTGTATTTTGTCAACAACTGTATGTGTGTAACGTATTTCTTGTGCTGAGCGATCATAAAACGGCTGCAAAAGACGCACTGGCTGAGGCTCCAGTAATCCCGCCTCCTGCACCCCCGCCGTATAATTGTTATATCAACTAAAGCCCACACTTAAACTTTCCACGTGCAAGATTGAATCTATTTAAAAAAGTTATTTCATAAGAAGCCAAAAAGTGCAAAAACAATAATGTTCGTGTTGGAGGAGTTGTGAATGACTGCAGGGCCACAACATTAGGTACACCTGCAGACTGCAGGTGTACCTAATTCACAACTCCTCCAACACGAACATTATTGTTTTTGCACTTTTTGGCTTCTTATTAAATAACTTTTGTAACCTATTTTCATGGGCTTTCCTCTTTGTGATGTTAAGTTCCTGTTATGCGCTGTTATACAGAATATGCCTTGAGCTCTTATTTTGAAGGCGCTAAGAGCGGAAGTGATGACACGGAGTGGAGCGGAGGTTTTTGAAAGAAGGTAAATAAAGTGGTCCTCGTGTAAACTGGAGCCTCCGTGTTTGTTATTTTGTAGTTTCATACAGTATAGGCGACATTTATAAACCCTCGCTTTTTTAAATAGATTCAATCTTGCACGTGGAAAGTTAAAGTGAGGGCTTTAGTTGCGGCACATGGACTTAATTTATAAGTAAAGGTAAGACCATAATAACGTTTTTTTTTATTAAATGTGCTTTTTTGTGTGCTACAGTTTGTATATGTAAAGTTAAAGTTAAGTTAAAGTACCAATGATTGTCACACACACACTAGGTGTAATGAAATTTGTCATCTGCATTTGACCCATCCCCTTGTTCACCCCCTGGGAGGTGAGGGGAGCAGTGGGCAGCAGCGGCGCCGCGCCCGGGAATCATTTTTGGTGATTTAACCCCCAATTCCAACCCTTGATGCTGAGTGCCAAGCAGGGAAGAATGCTGGTATGAGATTTTAAACATAACCCGTTAACTGCTGCCAATCAAATGGTGAATAAGATACTCTTTAGGGTTCATATGTTTGTAAATCTGACTGTGATGAAGTCAGTGCCTCACCAGCCATCAACCTCACCGCACGTCACTGGTATATACTGTAGGTATATAAAGGTATATACAGTATAGGCGTAATATGATCAAACTTTGTTGTTCTTGTCAAAAGTCTAGCAGCCGCATTTTGTACCAACTGTAATCTTTTAATACTAGACAAAGGGAGACCCGAAAATAATACGTTACAGTAATCGAGACGAGACGTAACGAACGCATGAATAATGATCTCAGCGTCGCTGGTGGACAAAATGGAACAAATTTTAGCTATATTAAGGAGATGAAAAAAGGCCGTTTTAGTAACACTCTTAATGTGTGACTCAAACGAGAGAGTTGGGTCGAAAATAATACCCAGATTCTTTACCGAGTCGCCTTGTGTAATTGTTTGGTTGTCAAATGTTAAGGTGGTATTATCAAATAGGTGTCGGTGTTTAGCAGGACCGATAATCAGCATTTCCATTTTCTTAGCATTGAGTTGCAAAAAGTTAGCGGACATCCATTGTTTAATTTTATTAAGATACGCCTCCAGCTGACTACAATCCGGCGTGTTGGTCAGCTTTGAGGCATGTAGAGTTGGGTGTCACCAGCGTAACAGTGAAAGCTAACGTCGTATTTGCGTATGATGTCGCCTAGCGGCAGCATGTAGATGCTAAAGAGTGCAGGGCCAAGAACCGAACCCTGGGGAACTCCACGTTATCTTAACATACTCCGAGGTCACATTGTTAAGGGAGACTGCATCCTGTCAGTAAGATAGGAGTTGATCCAAGACAAAGCTAAGTCTGACATACCAATACGTGTTTTGATACACTCTAATAAAATATTATGATCGAAGGTATCGAAAGCAGCGCTAAGATCAAGAAGCAGCAACATGGATGACACATCAGCATCCATCGTTAGCAATAGATCATTAGTCATTTTTGCGAGGGCTGTCTCCGTAGAGCCAACACAAGTCTCGGTAAAAAGGCTTTCAGACTTGCTGCTCCATGGTCATTGAATGAAATACAAAAGGATCTGAGGTTACCTGAACTCATCACTTTGGGGGAATTTCAGGCCGGTTTAAAGGGTCATATTAGACACTGTACTTGTTTTTAAATTGTTTGTATTGAATCATGTTATTATTATTTTTTACCTGTTGCATGTTTTTGTGTTTATGTTGTAAGTAATATGGCCGTTTAACTATAGTGTGCGACTGCTACCGTTTGTTTTTGTTGCTTTATGTACAGTATTTATGAAACCCTTTTTTCACGGCCCTCTTGGCCAGGTGACTCTTGTAAAAGAGACTTTAATCTCAATGAGTTTTTACCTGGTTGAAATGAAGGAAAATGAATTAAATTAGAATTGTCAATACCCTATAGGTGTGTACCAAATTTTACGGTGATTGGGCTAAACGGTTACAGTGGGTTGTTTTGTAGAGCTGTGTGAGCAATTTTAAGTCAATCCGACTTACGGTAGGGAAGGGATTCATATTGTTATGATCCGTTGCCCGGATCATGTTTTGTTCTGTTAGTTTGACTACCTCAGTTCTGTTTTCAGCATCTCTGGGTTTGTGTTTTCGTTTCCATGGGTGCTGATTAGTTTCACCTGCCTCTGATTAGTGTTCGGGACACTCATCTGCTCCTGGGCACTAATCAGAGAGCTATATATTCCTGTCTTCCGCCACACACTGTCTGGCTGTCTTATTTGCTTCCACACAACAGTTATGTCTATTCCTACAAATCAAGAGCTAAGCTTGTTTGCCTGTTTTTATGCAAATTTTATATATATATATATATATATATATATATATATATATATACTCTGATGATTAACTTGTGTGATGACTATATTATGATGATAGTATATATTTGTACCATGAATTGATTTACGTGGACCCCGACCGACTTAAACAAGTTGAAAAACTTATTGGGGTGTTACCATTTAGTGGTCAATTGTAAGGAATATGTACTGAACTGTGCAATCTACTAAAAAAAGTTTCAATCAATCAATCAAAAAATGTCATATGCAACCCAGCTGTATTGCATTCCTGAGTTATTGTTGCTGATCAATGTATTGAGTTTATTTTAAAAATAAAAAGGATCAAATGGTTCAAGTTGGTTAAAAAAATGTATAGTTTACATAGGGGTTGAATTTGTTTGAAATTTTCTGTTGCATACTTAAAAACAATGTTAATAAAGAGATTATTTGTTGTAAGTTGATATATATTTTTCTTTTTTGTTTTCTGTAATGTTAGTAAGGATACAATGTTATGTAGGGATGTACTTATAACAATTTTACAGACAACTGCTATTATTTACAGTCGTGGCGGGAATGGGGGATCACTGTGCTAATGCAACAACAACAACAAAAAGACTGTAAATTAAACTAACACGAACTAAACTGAGATGATAAATACATTGGTAAATGAATACTTATTTGTAAGTGTCTATCCAAACTGAAACAACAACAAACAACAAATGTTGTGGATTGAAAATTAATATGAAGAAAACAAAAGTTATGGCAAATTCCACTGTACCTCATGGACCTGTGACTGTTAATGGAAATGAAATTGATGAAGTTAATGAATATATCTATCTAGGGCAGATATTTAGCCTGAAAGAAAAGAGTCAAGAACAGGAGATAGGGAGGAGAATCAGATTGGGCTGGTGCCAATATGGAAAACTGAGCAACATCATGAGAGGAGAAATACCGTTAAGCCTAAAAAGAAAGGTCTTTAATCAATGCGTGTTACCAACCATGACATATGGAGCTGAAACCTGGGCATTGTCAAATAAAATGGAAAAGAAAATAGCAGCAGCACAACACAACATGGAAAGAAATATGCTCGGAATCACATATAAAGACAGAAAAACAAATGAATGGGTGAGAAAACAAACGCAAGTCCAAGACATTGTGAGAACTATCAAATTAAGTAAGTGGAAGTGGGCTGGACATATCAGTAGGAGAACAGATAATAGATGGACTTCCCTAATGACATCATGGAGACCCATGGATGGGAGCAGAAATAGAGGAAGACAGAGAGTGAGATGGCGAGATGAAATAGACAAATATTGGGGAACAGTGCAGTGGCAGGGAGCAGCTAGAGATCGTTTACTATGGCAGAAACATGCTGAGGCTTTCGTCCAGCAGTGGACTGACAACGGCTGATGATGATGATCCAAACTGAGCATTATCGTCCCTGTGAGATAGTTTTGGGACGAGAAGGTTGGAAATACATTTGTGGAGGAAATACACAGTCCAAAAACAAACAATTAACCAAACAATAAATAATCCATTGGTCCATTGCAACACAAAAGGGACACCTACATCACCATGACGACAGAGTACATAAGAGTGTTATGTAGTTGATGAATGCTGGAGTGTCTTCAGGTACTGAAATACATTGGAGCTTATCCACTGTACTACTTAGGGAAGTGTTTGAAATGTTGGTGACATGCATTTCAGATTATTATTTCGCAGAAGATATTTTTTCAACATTCACGCACACAAGTTGAATTAGTCCGTTCTATGCTTATGGTTTGTCAAGTGGCACAATACCAGGATCACCTCTTGCCCTCCTCGCTGACCCTTGCTTGACCGTTCCTCACTATTTTTAGGACATGTGTAGCAAAGGACAATAGCTAGGCACTATAGATCCTTGCCAAGGCTACTAATCCTCTTCACCATGGATGAGGTATTCCAGGAGGGGAAGAGGACGCTAATGCTAATATGTAAACTGCTTTATGGCCATAGCGAATGCGCTCAGGCTATTTTAAAGTTATATTTAGCCACACACAAGCTATCCTTGGCATCAACGGAGCGAGCAGATGATCTTCCACTCTCATCTCTAAATCCATCACCGGTCTTTGACAATATTTACAAGGCTTTTCTTCCAGTTTTCTCCCCCCATTCCTATGCAGGAATGTCCACAAAGGAATGGAACTTTATTGTCATTTCACTTAAAAAGTACAACAAAATGTGTTTTCAGTACAAACCGTCCAAGAACAGACATACTGTATAGGGGTGGACAGAACAGGAAAACGGACGGGTCGTCACAAGGGTGGCGCCCCGTAGAAAGGTAGAAAAAAGGGTAAACGTGGGGGAATAAGGAGGAGAAAAAGGCAACTCCCAAACTATGCTCGTATGTGGGGTCGGGGGCTCAGTTTGAGACCAGGAAAAACCTCAAGCAACATAAGCACACAAGAGCACATATTACGGAACACAAAACTCAAGACTACCAACATGGAGAGGGGATTGCAACCACCGGGGGCACTGCTGCGTAGTCACGAAGGAGTGGGATGTGGGGTGTATTACATGGATGCGTGTGTGTGTATGTAAGCCTGAAGACTTGTGTACTTCCTTGGTGCTCTCGCAGAGTGTTTTCGCAATAACACAGCAAGTCAGTCCAACAAAAGTCAACAAAGAACAGGTGTATGTCCATGAAAGATTGGCAAAAAATTTGGAGCTTCTTGGCTGACCTTGGTCCTCTGGGGCAGTCTTGTAGCAATGACCTTGCCATACCAAGACAAAATCCAGAATACAATGTTTAAACAAATGTAAACGTTTTACTCTAAATTGTCGATTTCTGGTCGGCAAATTAATCATAACTTTTCCTTACAGACCAGACAGCTTCTCCAAGATCCAGGTTTCAATTTAGTTCAGGAACAGCTCTGCCCATCCTTCAATCACTTGTGGCAGCTTGGGGGTACATTTAATGCAGCCCTTCTCAAATAGAGGGTGGGTCCCCCTAGGGGAAGGTGTCTAAATGATTGTACTGTATAGTACTCCTGTATGTTCTGTCATTGTTCTGTTGGGTTTTCTTCACCTTTCTACAAGGTCTTATCGATCCATCACATCTCAAAAGTATCCTTGAACCTGTGTCAAAAATTTGGAGTATAGCCAAGACTCAACACACTTACCTTTCCTAAGCACAATCTTTGTTTCTTGTTTTAAAGTAGATTATTTGTGTTGTTGTCCAGTCAAGTAAACCTGTTGTATATTTGTTTCTGTCCACAGTCATAGCTACGATGCGAGACCTGAAGCGTAAAGACAAGCTAGTAGAGGCGGCTGGCGACGCCTACGGGAAGACGCTCTCTCTGGCTGTGCTTGACGTATGCACCGACGAATCAGTCAAACAGTGCATCAACGGCATCAAAGATCGCCACATTGACGTCCTAAGTGTGTCAATAGTGATACGAATGTATGAAACAAAGGGAACGCCAGATCAGTCTGTTTTGTCCCTTTTTCCCCCTAACTAGTCAACAACGCGGGCATCGGCCTGGTGGGCCCTCTGGAGAGCATCCCCATCGAGGAGATGAAGAAAGTGTTTGAGACCAACTTCTTTGGCGTGATAAGGATGATAAAGGAGGTGATGCCTGACATGAAGAAAAGGAAAGGAGGACACATCATTGTGGTCAGCAGCGTCATGGGACTCCAAGGTGGGCACTCAAAGCTGAACAGTGCATATCAGAAAACTGGTGCATCAGAAACACAAATCCATGTACTTTGTCTTCAGAGAGCAGTAGAAATCTGAACTAAAAAATGGCAGCATTCACATAGAAACACTAAAAGACTATATAACAAACGCTCAAATTATCGCTTAGGTTTTCAAATAAATGGTAAATACCTCAAGTGCATAGAGGATGGAGCGTTAATGCGGCTGATTGAATAGAGGCGTAAATTCATGAATCTACAATAAACTGTTGTACTAGATGGCGAAATTAAACTATATATTGCAAGTTATTTGGTAGCTTATCAAGGTTGCTAGCCGTGTTTTTTTGTTTACTTACTTTGACTAATTTACTTTTAGTTTAAGTGAAAAATTGTGGTCAGACCTTGCAAGCCTCAAGTTGAAGACTTCCCAATTCCCAGCAATTTTGAATGTACTGTAGCGTCATGTTGAAGTACCAGTGCAGACAATACGTGTTTTGCTGTGCAGGAGTGGTATTCAATGACGTCTACGCAGCTTCCAAGTTTGCCATGGAGGGTTTCTGTGAGTGTTTGGCGGTGCAGCTGCTGAAGTTTAACGTCACGTGAGTGTCGCACATTTTTTTCCCCCTCGTACACAACAAGCGTAAATCGTGTGCAATTGTAGCGGCTCTGCGTTGTGTTTCTGATCTTCCCTTACTGCCACTGCGCAGAGCGCGGCGCAAACACACGTCAAGATATTGGGACGGTAAATTTGCTAGCCAGTATGCTAGCACACTCTTTGAATTTGTCAGGGATTGCGGTTTCCTAACGTACACATGGCTCAGCCACCCTACGTTACACAACCTTAGTAGTATTCCTGTTTCCTCCAAAAATATGCATCTAGCCAGGTCATTTAGATTTGTTGTCAGATCCCACTCACTTAAATTGATATTATGTGGATAGAACTACAATAGTTTAGTGATTAAATTGTGTATTAACTATGCCGGTGGGTTAAGAGTGAACCCTATGGACTTTGTCCAGCAACAAACCAGTTATGTTTATTTCCTGATAGCTACAATTTTACTACATTCATGCTTGTTGTCTGTGCGATTCATCACATTGATAGGACTATTTTCCTGGAGTGTCAATTTTGAGCCTTCCTCCTCAGGTTGTCAATGATCGAGCCCGGCCCGGTACACACTGAATTTGAGGCAAAGATGATTCAAGACGTTAGGCAAAAAGAGTATCCTGGAACCGACCCGGACACGGTGCATTACTTCAAGAACGTCTACCTCCCATCTTCGGTGGACATCTTTGAGACGCTGGGACAAAGGCCAGATGACATCGCCAGAGTAAGTTCCTGAAAACAACCCCCCTGGTCTCTTCCTGCATGTGATTGTAATCTTTTGTCCTGCAGTGCACCAAGAAGGTGATTGAAGCCAGCAGTCCTCGATTCCGTAACTTGACCAACCCCTTGTACACGCCTATCGTGGCACTGAAATACGCAGACGAAACTGGAGGCCTGTCGGTCCACGCCTTCTACCACATGCTCTTCAACCTGGGCCCGCTCATGCACGTTAGCATGACCGCCATGAAGTACCTCACCTGTGGATGTCTGAGGAGCCGGACTGTTTCGCCAAACTGACAAATCCTAACATGGACTGGACTGACGTTGAATTAACACCACTTGATCACAGGTTGTCAAGTCTCTTTTTGTGAAGGATAATAAAAACAACTCCTTCATTGAAAGTAAAGTGTGTTGATTCATTTTGTTATGGCACACGTTCCTCTGTACACACAAATGTTTCATTAGGAAAAAAGAAATGAGACCGAAGACTGGCTTGACATACTGGTGCCATCTTGTGGACGAAATTATGAAGGATTTCAATTTAGTGCAGTTTCCAACTCTAAGGTATTATTTTTTTCCCTAAAATTAAATATAAATTAGGTCTTCAAGATTCTTCAAAAAAATGTGAATCAGAATTTAGGATACTCTGACAGTTTTTCCCCAAACACAAACGTGCTTTTGTTTTTAAAGAAATCATACAGGGTTTTCTTTTGTGATTATGACTATTACTCCACAAGGTCTTTCAGCGTTCTTCATGTGAGCTTCCGGAAAGACAGTTAAAGGACATATTCATGAAGATACATTCTTCTGGGGACATTTGATTTTAATTACCTTCAAAGCCAAACAGGGCATCAGATAATGTCTCCGGTTTAAATTAGAAAACTAACTGATGTTTTGCACATTTATACTAATTGACAACTGTGACGTAGTTTGATCAAAATGCTTTCAAAGAGTTAAAATTTAAACGTTTGGTTACATGCATACCTCCCTGCTTGGCACTCAGCATTAAGAGTTGGAATTGGGGGTTAAATCACCAAAATGATTCCCGAGCATGACCACCGCTGCTGCTTACTTCTCCCCTCACCTCCCGGGGGGGGAACAAGGGGATTGGCCAAATGCAGAGGTTAATTTCACCACACCTAGTGTGTGTGTGACTATCAGTGGTAGTTTAACTTTAACTCTAAACTTTAACTTTAACAAGTTGAATGAGAGGTTTGACCAAAAAAAGGGGAAAAAAATATTACTTGAAAATGTTTGAAAAACTAAAAACGTTTATGTCCAGTTTGTCGAATAACTGCATGTGTATTGTACTTTTGTGAAAGAATTGGACATGAAAAACACTTTTAGGAAAAAAAAAAGAAATGGAAAGTAAAACAACATGAATGATGGGTAAAAATACAGCAAAAATGTACTGGAAAGACAAAAAAAAGTCAGCTTTTATACCCTGAGGGTTAAATAACGTTATTGCTTCTTCCATGAACTGATGAATGATAAGACATCAGCAGGTACAACCAGGGCAGATGGGACAACTCGCTCTGGCCTGGGAGGCACACCAGAGGATAGTGAGAGTGCAGCGCATAAGGTTTTTCTACTTACGTATAAAATACTTCACGGTCTAGCTCCATCCTATGTGGTCGGGGTGGGGCGGGGGCGTGGCTAAGGGGGGAGGAGTATATTTACAGCTAGAATTCACCAAGTCAAGTATTTCATATATATATATATACAGTATATATATATATATATATATATATATATATACACAGTATATATATATATATATATATATATATATACATATATATACTGTGTATATATATATATATATATATATATATAGTAAAATAAATATATATATATATATATATATATATATACATGATAAAATAAAAAAATAAAATAAATATATATATATATATATATATATATATATATATATATATATATATATATATATATAAAGCTAGAATTCACTGAAAGTGAAGTATTTTCTTTTATATATATATATATATATATATATATATATATATCAAGAGGGACAGAGACAGCGCACAGTGCATGAGGATCACATGTTACCATGGCGAGAAAACATGGAGAGACTGGAATGTAATAGAGTGATCTATGTTTGTCTGTTGCCATCTCCTGGTGAATGTTGGCTATAGCGTACTGGGGTTACTTTTTGGTTGGCCAACGATTTACGTGGTGTTGCGCACCTGACGTCAAGTGTGTGAGTCTGTTCTGAAGTCTACAGTAAAGAGACGTACTTCATCCCCTCGCCTGTTTATTGCCTCCAACTTAATATATTACAACAACATTGCTCCATGCAGACCCTCCAGGTCCGCATGGAGCTGGAGGGGGCGTGGCCTCCAGGTCCGCCTGAATTTCGGGAGATTTTCGGGAGAAAATGTGTCCCGGGAGGTTTTCGGGAGAGGCGCTGAATTTCGGGAGTCTCCCGGAAAATCCGGGAGGGTTGGCAAGTATGACCTATGGTCATGAGCTGTGGGTTATGACCGAAAGGACAAGATCACGGGTACAAGCGGCCGAAATGAGTTTACTCCGCCGGGTGTCGGGGCTCTCCCTTAGAGATAGGGTGAGAAGCTCTGTCATCCGGGGGGAGCTCAATGTAAAGCCGCTGCTCCTCCACATCGAGAGGAGCCAGATGAGGTGGTTCGGGCATCTGGTCAGGATGCCACCCGAACGCCTCCCTCGGGAGGTGTTTCGGGCACGTCCGACCGGTAGGAGGCCACGGGGAAGACCCAGGACACGTTGGGAAGACTATGTCTCCCGGCTGGCCTGGGAACGCCTCGGGGTCCCCCGGGAGGAGCTGGACGAAGTGGCTGGGGGGAGGGAAGTCTGGGCTTCCCTGCTTAGGCTGCTGCCCCCGCGACCTGACCTCAGATAAGCGGAAGAAGATGGATGAATGGATGGATGGATGATAAGTCCTTGGGTAAAATGGTAGTTTTTTTTTGTGATATTGTAAATATTTAGAATGTAGATCGCATTTTCTTGTTATGTGCAGCCTTAATACAAACTCACATTATTCACATTAGTACTACTTTTATAAAAATGTGAGGCCTGACTTTTTTCTTAAGGGGGAGGGCATAGAAATGTCTGGTACTGTAGTTAGATCCTATGAATGTTCTAAAAGCTAAGAAACAACAAAACCAAATTCAATTCATATTAAACCATACTACTAATGATTGTATATAATGAAAGAAACATATTGTCAGCACAAACTAACTGCAGAATTGTTGGAATACTTACCGTGCTTATTGCCAAGCTAATATTAGCAATGCTCGCTTGCTTCATTTGACATAAAAATGGCTGCTTAAACAAAACTTGATTTGGACGATAGATGTTTGGCAATTTACAGGTATTATCTGGGCATTTTAAAGTAAACACACGTTCTAAACTTCCGTTTAGGTTGATTGGAGTTCAAACTCGTACCGATTTATGACTTTAAACCACAGCACACTTGCTGGAACTCACCCATTACAAACTGCTGACAGGCCGGCGATCGAGTTATCGGCGCTCCACTGCTTTCGCCTGCTTTCAAATGCAGTCGCGGGAACACTGAACCCAATCGATGCCCGGCGTCATCGATCATCTCACTAGTACAACAACTGCACGGATTCGCCCAAGGAGGGGGTCAGTGTTCGTTTTTCGCTAACTTTGCCTGCTGTAATTGACATAAAGTGGGAATAAACGGTTCTACTTAGTTAATGTTTATACCAAAAGTTAGACTTTACACTAAGTGTAACAAGTTAGCCTTGATTCAAGCTAACAACCACCTAGCTAGCTGTTGTTAGCCCCGCGTACTGTTATTCTAACTTCATGTTTGTTTTTAAAGTGTTGGTTTGTTCGACAGTGATTGCTGGCAGGATGCAGAACAATGTCGTGGATGTCCTTCACTGTGAGGAGCTGCTGAAGTCCACACTACACTGCGATGACAAGGAGAAGGTAGTCTAGAGCAGTGTTTTTCAACCTTTTGTGAGCCGAGGCAGATTTTTTGCGTTGAAAAAATGCGGAGGCACACCACCAGCAGAAATCATTAAAAAAACGAAACTCAGTTGACAGTAAAAAGTCGTTGTTGCAATTGTTGGATATGACTTTAAAGCATAATTAAGCATGCATCACTATAGCTCTTGTCTCAAAGTAGGTGTACTGTCACCACCTGTCACATCACACCATGACTTATTTTTGACTTTTTTGCTGTTTTCCTGTGTGTAGTGTTTTAGTTCTTGTCTTGCGCTCCTATTTTGGTGTTTTTTTTCTCTATTTCTGATATTCCCCGCATCTACTTTGTATTAGCAATCAAGAATAATTCAGTTGTTTTTATCCTTCTTTGTGGGGACATTGTTGATTGTCATGTCATGTTCGGATGTACATTGTGGACGCCGTGTTTGCTCCACAGTAAGTCTTTGCTGTCCTCCAGCATTCTGTTTTTGCTTACTTTGTAGTCAGTTCAGTTTTAGTTTCGTTCTGCATAGCCTTCCCTAAGCTTCAATGCCTTTTCTTAGGGGCACTCACCTTTTGTTTATGTTTGGTTTAAGCATAAGACACCTTTTTACCTGCACACTGGCTCCCGCTGTTTCCGACATCTACAAAGCAATTAGCTACCTGCTGCCACCTACTGATATGGAAGAGTATTACCCGGTTACTCTGCCAAGCTCTAGACAGCACTGACACTCAACAACAACACATCATTTGCAGACTATAATTACTGGTTTGCAAAAATTATTTTTAACACAAATAGGTTTTTTGATTGATACTGAGACTTTTATTAGTAGATTGCACAGTACAGTACATAGTCCTTACAATTGACCACTAAATGGTAACACCCGAATAAGTTTTCCAACTTGTTTAATCAATTCATGGTAAATTACTGAAATTACCGGTAGGTGAAATTAGATAATCTCCCACGGCACACCAGACTGTATCTCACGGCACACTTGTGTGCCGCGGCACAGTGGTTGAAAAACACTGGTCTAGAGACATTGCATGTTGTTTACACTTCCATTGATTTTGATTGATTGATTTAAACTTTTATTAGTAGATTGCACAGTACAGTACATATTCCGTGCAATTGACCACTAAATGGTAACACCCCAATAAGTTTTTCAACTTGTTTAAGTCGGGGTCCACTTAAATTGAATCATGATACATATATATACTATTATCATAATACAGTCATCACTCAAGATAATCATCAAAGTATATACATTTAATTATTTACATTATTTACAATCTGGGGTGTGGGATATGGAGGGGTTGGGGGTTAGGTTTGGTTGGTAACAACACTTCAGTCATCAACAATTGCATCATCAGAGAAATGGACATTGGAACAATGTAGGACTGATTTGGTAGGATATGTACAGCAAGTAGTGGACACAGAGAGAGAAATCAGAAAGTTTTAAGAAAAAGGTTCTACATTTGATTATTTATATTTGATTATTTACAATCGGAAGAGGTATGATGAGGAAGGGAGGGTGTTAGTTTAGGGTTGAAGTTGCCTTGAGGTGTTCTTTTAGTGCGGTTTTGAAGGAGGATAGAGATGCCCTTTCTTTTACACCTGTTGGCAGTGCATTCCATATTGATGTGGCAAAGAAGGAGAATGAGTTTAGACCTTTGTTAGATCGGAATCTGGGTTTAACGTGGTCAGTGGAGCTCCCCCTGGTGTTGTGGTTATGGCGGTCATTTACGTTATGGAAGTAGTTTGACATGTACTTCGGTATCAGGGAGGTGTAGCGGATTTTATAGACTAGGCTCAGTGCAAGTTGTTTTACGCTGTCCTCCACCCTGAGCCAGCCCACTTTGGAGAAGTGGGTAGGAGTGAGGTGTGATCTGGGGTGGAGGTCTAGAAGTAATCTGACTAGCTTGTTCTGGGATGTTTGGAGTTTAGATTTGAGGGTTTTGGAGGTGCTAGGGTACCAGGAGGTGCATGCGTAATCGAAAAAGGGTTGAATGAGAGCTCCCGCTAGAATCTTCATGGTGCTTTTGTTGACCAGAGATGAGATTCTATAGAGAAATCTCGTTCGTTGGTTGACCTTTTTGATTACCTTGGTTGCCATTTTATCACAGGAAAGATTAGCCCCTAGAATGGAACCTAGGTAGGTGACCTCATCCTTCCTGGTGATAACAACGTCACCCACTTTTATAGCGAAGTCACTGACTTTCTTAAGGTTGATGTGGGACCCAAATAGGATGGATTCCGTTTTACCCAAGTGTATGGATAGCTTGTTGTGCATCCACCCATCCATTTTCTACCGCTTGTCCCTTTCGTGGTCGTGGGGAGCCTATCTCAGCTGCACACGGGCGGAAGGCGGAGAACACCCTGGACAAGTCGCCACCTCATCGCAAGGCCAACACAGATAGACAACATTCACACTCACATTCACACACTAGGGACCATTTAGCGTTGCCAATCAACCTATCCCCAGGTGCATGTCTTTGGAGGTGGGAGGAAGCTGGAGTACCCGGAGGGAACCCACGCAGTCACGGGGAGAACATGCAAACTCCACACAGAAAGATACCGAGCCCGGGATTGAACTCAGGACCTTCGTATTGTGAGGCACATGCACTTCCAGCTCCACTTATACAATGTTCTTCTCCGCAGCTTCGCACAAAGTTGGCCCAGCTTCGTAGGGAATATCTCAAGACCGCCCAGAAACTAAAGGTAACGGCGAAACAGTTGTTGTATAGTGTTGTTATCAGTGGTGTGCTGTCAGAAATCATGATCATAATTAAAAGTAAAAGTATTTTTGTATTTACTTTCCCTAAATATATATAAAAGTATTCATATTCTCTTTATGTCATATTATACTCCTTCCAGCGCTGTTGTATTTAGATTATAGAGTTTTTATCCAATTAGAATTCAGCTAGCTTATGTTGCCATGCTGTAACAAATCTGCCAGAGGCCTTCAGAATCAACAATGCGGGCGTCCGTGCGCTGTCAGTGAATGGACACAAACATTTGACAGACAGTTGCGATAGCCAATCAAATCACGAGTTGTTGTCAGTAAGGCCTTCTAGCTGGCCTGAAGCAGATATATACTGTGATGTTATGAGTTGGGAATATAAGAACTCCGTTACCCAGCATGCCACAGTAGTGAAGAGCATGCGCAGTCGCCCCGTTTAGGTTGTTGAATGTAGACATGGCGGCAGCTGGATGTTTTTGATGAGCACGCTGTGGAGTAAACTTTAAGAACTCAGGCAACACGCCTCGTCTGCATCTTTTATGATTAGACAAGACAACACATATATTTGCAAGGCCATTTTCAAGAAGGATATTTAAAGAGAAACTACATCTTGTGAGACGATGTCGGCCAACCCCGGAAGCTAGCTCAGCTGTCCCGATTGTTAAACTCCTTTCACACAAATAACAATGGCAAAAATAACAGGTGGGACCAGCCATGCAAGGTGTCCCTTGTTTTGTTTTGTATTTCAGGGAGTTGGCTACCATAACAACCAGTGGCGCTCAGATATTTTTTTTCTTTATTTTTTCACGTTTAAAGGGGAACATTATCACAATTTCAGAAGGGTTAAAACCATTAAAAATCAGTTCCCAGTGGCTTATTTTATTTTTCGAAGTTTTTTTCAAAATTTTACCCATCACGCAATATCCCTAAAAAAAGCTTCAAAGTGCCTGATTTTAACCATCGTTATATACACCCGTCCATTTTCCTGTGACATCACATAGTGATGCCAACTCATACAAACATGGCGCATAGAACAGCAAGCTATAACGACATTAGCTCGGATTCAGACTCGGATTTCAGCGGCTTAAGCGATTCAACTGATTACGCATGTATTGAAACGGATGGTTGTAGTGTGGTGGCAGGTAGCGAAAACGAAATTGAAGAAGAAACTGAAGCTATTGAGCCATATCGGTTTGAACCGTATGCAAGCGAAACCGACGAAAACGACACGACAGCCAGCGACACGGGAGAAAGCGAGGACGAATTTGGCGATCGCCTTCTAGCCAACGATTGGTATGTGTTTGTTTGGCATTAAAGGAAACTAACAACTATAAACTAGGTTTACAGCATATGAAATACATTTGGCAACAACATGCACTTTGAGAGTGCAGACAGCCCAATTTTCATCAATTAATATATTCTGTAGACATACTCTCATCCGCGCTCTTTTCCTGAAAGCTGATCTGTCCAGTTTTGGAGTTGATGTCAGCAGGCCAGGGAAGCTAGGGTCGATATTCTTCTCTTGATCATCTTCGGTGGCATAAGGGACGGTGTGAGCCAAGACATCCAGGGGGTTTAGCTCGCTCGTCTGCGGGAACAAACTGCCGCCATTGCTTGCCGTGCTACCGAGGTCCTTTGTCCCTGAATTGCTCACACACTCCGGCAGATTCAATGGGGGTCTGGCGGCAGATTTCTTTGACTTTATCGTTGGAAATGCATCTGCTTTGAGTGTCGCAGGATATCCACACATTCTTGCCATCTCTGTCGTAGCATAGCTTTCGTCGGTAAAGTGTGCGGAACAAACGTCCAATTTCTTGCCACTTTCGCATCTTTGGGCCACTGGTGCAACTTGAATCCGTCCCTGTTCGTGTTGTTACACCCTCCGACAACACACCAACGAGGCATGATGTCTCCAAGGTACGGAAAACAGTCGAAAAAACAGAGCTGATTTGACTCGGTGTTTAAGAAAATGGCGGATTGCTTCCCGATGTGACGTCACGTTGTGACGTCATCGCTCCGAGAGCGAATATTAGAAAGGCGTTTAATTCGCCAAAATTCACCCATTTAGAGTCCGGAAATAGGTTAAAAAAATATATGGTCTTTTTTCTGCAACATCAAGGTATATATTGACGCTTACATAGGTCTGGTGATAATGTTCCCCTTTAATATGTTTTTGTGACAGTACCACATAAGATATGTTTTAATTACTGATGCGGGTTTATTGATTTTTAAATGCACCAGTAGTGCGTAAATGTGTTTTTGTATTGTATTTTCTCCAGCAATGGTCATGTGGGGACACAAATGATTGTATTTTGAGAGGTAATCATTGAAGTCGGACATCACTGAAGGCCTAGGTGGGAAACCCATGGACTGCCACTGGTTGTTATGGTAGCCAACTCCCTGAAATACAAAACAAAACAAGGGACACCTTACATGGCTGGTGTTTGTAAAGTAAATCTGTACAGCCGATATGGGCATCTACATCAACAATATGATTTGCCTGAGTAGCTGGACAGGACCAAAAAAAAAAGCTTAGCCTGTGGAAGACTTGTGTAGCTGTTGTCGTTCGATGGAATCTTTTGATATTTTACGGACATTTCTTTATTCTCACAGTATTAAAAATACGGGACAAAGTGTGTGCGCAATACATAACGCGCACTTTTGTCTGTAAATACGGGACCATTTTGTTTTTCAAGGGATGGTTGGCAACCCTAAGTGTTGTGTTGTTTGTTCTTCTCACTTAAGTGTGTGTTTACAGCGCGCTGAACGACTGGAGGCTGTGCGGAAACATGGGAAGGACGATGTCCCTCAAAACGAGGCCCAAAGAGACCCAGAGGGGATGTTGTCGAAACCCAGTCCTGCCCCTTCGTCAGTGCCACTGGATACTGTCCATGGATTTGCTCCATGTAGGTCTCTTAGTACTATTTAATAATGATTTTTGTTCGAAGGTAACAATATTATTAGAATGAGGAATTTTGGATTCAGCTCATGTATTCTTTCTTAAGATTGTGCAGGCATGTGCCTAATGTTGTGGCCGGTTACAATCTCCGTCAGGTCCCGCAGACTCCAGCAGCAGCAATCATGTGAGCAGTATTCCGCTTCCCGCGAACCTTGAACACCGCGATGCCTCCAGTCCGGCCCTGCGCCTTCGGACGCGCCGCAGCCGCCTTCGCTGGCAGATGCAGAGCGCCGACGTCTTGCATAGCACAGACGAGAGCGACGGTCGAGGACGTTCTCATGTGCCTGCGGAAGAAACGCCGAGGTTTGGGAATGAACGGCAGCCGTCTCCACCGGAGTCGGGGTCGCCTTCTTTGCTGCTTTCGCACTGGAACTCTCAGGCACGCACTGACCCGGAAATTGAGGAGGGGAAACAAAAAGTAGACAAAAAAACAGAGGTGTCAGATGGACTAAAACAAAGCAGTCCTGTGGTACTCACAGAAAAAGGACCGACTGACGGAGGTCTACGTGACGAAACAAGACAAACAGGTGTGGAAAAACAGGAAGAGACAACGGAAGTAGATGTGAAGAGCGAGAGCCTACTGGATTCCTGCACCCTGGTGGAGGGACTACTTTTCCCTGCGGAGTACTACGTCCGCACCACCAGGCGCATGACACTTTCCCAGAGCCAGCCCGACATGCGAGCCGTCATTCTCTGCCAGCTGAGCTCGGGAAGGAGGCCTCGCAGGGGCCGAGGCCAAAGATCGAACTCCCAAGCGCGCCAAATTCCCGCCGAGCTCAGCAGCAACAGTGAGCATTCGGGCACAGCGTCCATCGGTGAGGCCGTCACGCAGGCCTTTTCACCCCCTGTAGTCGCCGCTGCTCACCCCGGGAGGGGCCGAAAGAGGAGAAGAGGGCGTGGCAGGGGGAGCAATCTGGTCCACAGATGTTCCGCATCACCAACTGTCACCCCAGCCTCACCTCAAGGTAGTGATTCCTTGAAATCAGTCAGCACGGCGTCTGAACACCAGCAAGCCACGCCCCCTGAGATGCCTGGATCTCAGAAGGTGTTTCCCATCTTTATGAAGAGCAGTCAGACTGTCACGCCCACTCCCACGCCCTCAGGTAAGAAGACCGTAGTGTTTGTAAAAAGAAGTTCATTATAAAACTACAGTAAGGTTTAACCCCTAACCCCTAGAAAACTATCTGTGAAGCGTGAGGTGTTGGGGGGGGGAATTGGTTTGAGATGCATAATAGTGTAATAGCAGCTTTAGTGTTAGTTGACACATACAGATCAAGTATAAACATTAAATTCAAAATTCGGTTCTTGGGTGGGGGATCGTGACAAAATAATTGAGAACCGCTGACGTAATGGAAGTTTGTTAGCAAGGTTCTCAGGTCATTTCTATTCCATTTCATTAAAGAACCCGACTATGCAAAATCAACTTTTCTTTTTTTATAATATTTATTTATTCATTTGAAAGGGAAATCATAATGGTACTGAGAAACAGTACCTTTCCACCCCCAACCCCACCCCCCCAATAAAAATATAATAAAATTAAAGGAAAAGAGAAAAAAATAAATACAAATTAATAGATAAAAAAAACTCAGCGCCCTAAACCTGCTTAATTTTTTGATAGTTTGGTGGAATTCCAAAATTAGCCAATTCTGCACAAGGCGTCAACTTAAAATTTAGTGCATCTGCAAGATGTTTAAAAATATGAATCCAGTAGACTTTCAGACAGGGACAGGACCAGAACGTGTGTGTCATGTTTGCAGGAGTCAATTGACATTGATTATGTGTGTGCAATATTGGCATACATTTTGGAAAGTTTAGAGTAAGTAAAATAGATGCGATGGACAACCTGAAACTGTATCAGATTAAGCTGCTTCCTCACCTCGGAGCTTGTGAAAGTTTATTCTAAATCATAAATCATGCCTCTCACCTGGATAGTAGAAGGACGAGGATGTAATCCGACAAGTTGGTCCACTTTGACAGCCAATTTAGACCCAGTATTGGCGAGAAAGGCACAAGAAGACACTTGGTTCCACCCCCTTTTCTTCGAGAGGATTATGAGTCATTCTTCATCTAAACCGGAATATAACAAGATTCTATCAGTAGGCATCTTAATGACAGCAGGCCTTGTACAGTAAGTGATGTTTTATTATTGTTGTTGTCTCTCATGTCTGCGGTCAGTAGTATTGATGAGGATGTTGGCGGTGAAAAAAGCAAAAGTCGTGATGCGTTTTTGAAATTATGCGCCGTGATATGCTTAAAATGAGCAAAATATGTAAATATTACATCTTATTATGCATGCGCCCGTTACTACGTTACACATATACTTACAGCATGTATATAAAACCTTAATTGAGGTGTTTAGACTTAGACAAACTTTTTAATGATGCACAGGGGAAATTGTTCCACGCAGTAGCTCAGTTACAAAGGATGGAAAGGATAATGTAAACAACGGCACAAAAAGAGGGCGAAAACAAAAGGCATAAAGTACACTAAAAATGTACCATAGTAGCAATATAAAATATAACATATATGTAATATTTACATATTATATCAATCAATCAATCAATGTTTATTTATATAGCCCTAAATCACAAGTGTCTCAAAGGGCTGCACAAGCCACAACGACATCCTCGGTACAAAGCCCACATAAGGGCAAGGAAAAACTCACCCCAGTGGGACGTCGATGTGAATGACTATGAGAAACCTTGGAGAGGACCGCATATGTGGGTAACCCCCCCCCCCCCCTCTAGGGGAGACCGAATGCAATGGATGTCGAGTGGGTCTGACATAATATTGTGAGAGTCCAGTCCATAGTGGATCCAACATAATATTAAGAGTCCAGTCCATAGTGGGGCCAGCATTATATACAGTATATAATATATACTGATATATTATATTATTATAATATATTATATTATATTATAATATATGATATAGATGTTTTTAAGGGCTTAATGGGCAGAATAGAGCAACTCCCAAAGGCTCTATTGTAAGCAGACTTTTGATTGCGTTTATTTAACAGTTAGAATGTGTAAAAAAAAAAAAAAGAAAATCATATGTGTTCTTGTCTTACATAAGGATTGTGAATGATGGTCAAAATTCCCCCAAAAAGTGCAGTTTCCCTTTATGCTGTATGCTAAATGTTAGATTTTTTTTAGGTGCACAGAACTGGCGGTCCCTCCTCCTGCCCTCCCCCAGACTCTCCGCCATGCCACTACTCTCTCTCTTCACGCCGCCGGTCAGCAGCCTGATGAAGTTTGAACTCCACCAGGACTTCCACCTGCCCGATGACCAGTTTGCTTCACTGAAGCTTAAGAAATTGCGGCAGGCGGCCGTGGGATCGGGAGTCGAATCTTTTGCGTCGCCGTCCTACAACACACGTAGCGGTGTCTTGAGGCGCTGCGGCACGCAGGCGGAGCCTCTCGAGCTGCCGCTCAGCTTGACGCCGACACTTGTCCTATCACCTCCGTGCGGTCAGTCACAACAAGTTGAGCCCACAAACACAGATCCGGACTATTCTGGTAGCTCACGTTCGGACGCGCAGCCATCATTGCAAGAGCAAACAGACTGTCTGTGTGGCGACCCCAGACTGGAGGCTCCTCCCACCTGTGAGGACAACCAAGGGGGCGTCGCCCCTGCGGGAGAATGTCTCAAGCGGTCCCCAAAAGAAGTCAAAAATAAGCACAGTGTCCATTCTCAGCTGCACCTCAGCCCCCTTGGGGCCTCGGCCCCACCGCACCCGCACTCCTCCGCCCTTCCCTCCAGCCCGATGCTACCCTCCCTCGGGGTAACCCCCCTTGCTGCGGTCGCCGCCCTGCCTCTTGCCTCCAACGCCCCTTCTCTGTCCCTTTCTGCCCCGCACAGCCCCTCCAGCCAGGCCTTCTCCCCGGCAACGCTGTCCCCCCACCCCAAAGCCGAGGAGGCGGGCCCTCACATGGCCACCTCAACAACTGGTACCCAAAAGACAGAAGCGGTGGAGGACCAGAGGAGATGCACCCTTAAGGTAATGAACGTCTAACATGTTGTGGGGTCGCTCAGGTTGAATACTGTTAGAAGGTTGCTGGTTCAATTCCCCGACGTGCTGTGCAGGCGCCCGCAGGAGGTCGTCTGGTGGACGCTTGCTGTCTGCTCGACTCTGACGGTCAGTTGTGCGTGGCCGCGGCAGGAAAGTGGGCGGTGTGTCTGTGGAGTCGGGAGGCGTCGTCGTCATACGCTTGGACACTCCGACACACGTGGACCTTCAGCGAGGTGAGTATCAACCAAATGACGAATCATTCAAATTAGGGCTGGGCGATATGGCCTTTTATTAATATCTCGATATTTTTGGGCCATGTCACGATACACGATATATATCACGATATTTTGCCTTAGCCTTGAATGAACACTTGATGCATATAATCACAACAGTATGATGATTCTATGTGTCTACATTAAAACATTATTCTTCATACTGCATTAATATATGCTCATTTTAAACTTTCTTGCAGAGAGGGAAATCACAACTAAGTCAATTTAGCTAAACTGTATTTATTAAACAGTTATTAAGCAGTGGCACAAACATTCATGTCATTTCAAAACAGAAAGTGCAAGATTGTCAGAGACATTTTAAAACAAGCTATTAGTGCACTTTTGTGCATGATGTCACTAAGATTACTTATCAAAACAACACTAAATTAAAGTGCACTTTTTGTACAGAACGCCACCTCAATAGTTAAAAACAACTAAAGTGCACTTTTGTGCATAATGTCACAAGATACTTCAAAAACTGTCAAATAAAAATGAGCTGCATAATAGGAACTCAAATAGTATATGTCCTTCGTTCTGTGGTAGGTTCCTGCGGACGTTATCTCCTTCTGTTGTTGATTTGTTTTTCATACGGTGTTGATCTGGAAATTGTTGCTTCGGCATTTTGTTGGTATGGCACCGAACGGAGATGTTGACATGCGGAGTAAGCACTCTTCATTCTCTAGCAGGTGACTTTTCAAATGATGCTACAAATTAGCAGTGCTGCTACATTTTGTAGCAACGCTTTTGCCGCATAATTGTTCAACATATTCCCGCTTGAAGCCAAACCACCGCCAGACGATGGACCCCGTGCTGTTTTTCTTGGGAATTAATTCTTCCTTCATTTGTTACCAGATTCGCACCTTCTCTCTCTCGTATTACCACTCGCAACGCACCGTTAGCATCACAGCTAATGTTACCCATGTAGCTACCTCTCTGCTCGGGGAGGGCGTATGACGTTGCACGCGTGACATATGTAAGAAGGTGCGCTAGTTTTTTATGTCTCTGTGAGAAGGAGAGACAAGAAAGAGTGGGAAACGCCTGTAGTGTAATGCCCGCAGCTAAAAGCAACTGTGTGAGAACGTATACCCGAATATCACGATATAGTCATTTTCTATAGACAAACCCGCGATATATCGAGTATTTTCGATATATCGCCCAGCCCTAATTCAAATCCCGTTCGGTTCAAACGCACCCATAAATTATCATGTTTATTCAGATCTAGTCCAGATTTCACATTTGTCAGCAGTGTAAACATAATTAAAATCTCATCCGTCAACAACGCCGTCAAAAATGGTAAGGTCTTGACTCGGTTGCGACATCATAAAGGGGTGATTTTTTCTCCAAGAAACATCTGAAGATATAGGTGGTTAACAGGTATTGGATGAGTTATCTATTTTATTGAAAATGTTCTGCTAGGTCAGGGGTCGGCAACCCGCGGCTCTAGAGCCGCATGCGGCTCTTTAGCGCCGCCCTAGTGGCTCTCTGGAGCTTTTTCAGAAATGTATGAAAAATGGAAAAAGATGAGGGGAAAACAATCTATTTTTTGTTTTAATATGGTTTCTGTAGGAGGACGAACATGACACAAACCTCCCTAATTGTTATAAATCACACTGTTTATATTAAACATGCTTCACTGATTCGAGTATTTGGCGAGCCCCATTTTGTCCTACTAATTTTGGCGGTCCTTGAACTCACCTTAGTTTGTTTACATGTATAACTTTCTAGGACGTGTTTTATGCCACTTCTTTTTCTGTCTCATTTTGTCCACCAAACCTTTAAGGTTGTGCATGAAAGGTGAGTTTTGTTGATGTTATTGACTTGTTGGAGTGCTAATCAGACATATTTGGTCACTGCATGACTGCAAGCTAATCGATGCTAACATGCTATTTAGGCTAGCTATATGTACATATTGCATCATTATGCCTCATTTGTAGCTATATTTGAGGTCATTTAGTTTCCTTTAAGTTCTCTTAATTCAATGTATATATCATGACACACTATCTGTATGTAATATGGCTTTTAATTTTTTGCGGCTCCAGACAGATTTGTTTTTGTATTTTTGCTCTTTCAACATTTTGGGTTGCCGACCCCTGTGCTAGGTGGTTTGCCATAATTATTTATAAGCGAGTTATGTTTGAGCTAGCAGACGTTATAGAAGATAATGAGGGTCAGGATGTTGTTACAGCAGTGGTCCCCAACCACCGGACCACGGCCCGGTACCGATCCGTGAATCGATTGGTACCGGGCCGCACAAGAAATTTTAAAATTAAAAAATATTTTTAAAATGTTTGTTTTTTTGTATTAAATCAACATAAAAAACACAAGATCTACTTACAATTAGTGCACCAACCCAAAAAAACCTCCCTCCCCATTTATACTCATTCACACTCATTCGCAAAAAAGGGTTGTTTCTTTCTGTTAATATTTCTGGTTCCTACATTATATATCAATATAGATCAATACAGCCTGCAGGGATACAGTCCGTAAGCACATATGATTGTATTTTTTATGACAAAAAATAAATAAATAAAAAATACCATACCCCATACTGGGCCGGTGGAGGAAAAGCGGACGTGACGACAGGTTGTAGAGGACGCTAAAGGCAGTGCCTTTAAGGAACGCCCCCAATATTGTTGTCCGGGTGGAAATCAGGAGAAATTCGGGAGAATGGTTGCCCTGGGAGATTTTCGGGAGGGGCACTGAAATTCGGGAGTCTCCCGGGAAAATCGGGAGGGTTGGCAAGTATACATCCATCCATCCATCCATTTCCTACCGCTTATTCCCTTCGGGGTCGCGGGGGGTACTGGAGCCTATCTCAGCTACAATCGGGCGGAAGGGGGGGTACACCCTGGACAAGTCGCCACCTCATCACAGGGCCAACACAGATAGACAGACAACATTCACACTCACATTCACACACTCGGGCCAATTTTTAGTGTTACCAATCAACCTATCCCCAGGTGCATGTCTTTGGAGGTGGGAGGAAGCCGGAGTACCCGGGGAGAACATGCAAACGCCACACAGAAAGATCCCGAGCCCGGGATTGAACTCACGACTACTCAGGACCTTCGTATTGTAAGGCAGACGCACTAACCCCTCTTCCACGTCATGTGCTATTTGCACTAAATGTTCTGTAAACGCATCAAACCTTATCTGCCAGATGAAACGCCAGCATCGCCACAAAGGTGTTTTGAAAGGCTGCTAAAAAATCTGCCCCAAAGAAAGGTGTAAATGTACATTTGAAAAAATAAAACATTTAAGTAAGTCAGTGGTTCTCAAACTTTTTTTGTCATCCCCCACTTTGGACAAGGGGAAGTTTTCAAGCCCCACCTGCCCCCATCACCCCAACAGAACGCTATTGCCAAGCTTAACATTTTCAAATGTATTGAACATCAAGTAACATCAAGTTGTATACATTCAAACTCAATAACATAAAATAACATCAAGTTCAATAATAAATAAAATAACTTGCATCAAGTTCAATAATAAATAAAACAAAAGTGTTATAACTTGCATCAAGTTCAATAATAAATCAATAAAAGTGTTATAACTTGAATCAAGTTCAATAATAAATCAAATAAAAGTGTTATAACTTGCATTAAGTTCAATAATAAATAAAATAAAAGTGCCACTTTGCAATCTTTGCAAAAAAAAGGAGGAGCTATGCATTTGGCAAGACAGAGCAAGTGACAGCACTTTGTCCCGGGAGAGCCACCTTGCTTCACTGTGAAACAGCACGGCTGTATGATCAGCTCCCATTTCCTCACACAGTGCAGAGAACAATCGCGCTTTCAGTGGTCGTGTTTTGATCAAATTTACCGCGCTCACAACATCTGTTAAAACCTCATTGAGTTCGGGGCTAAGCTGCCTTGACGCGAGTGCTTCCCGGTGAATGACACAGTGTGTGCCCGTCAGATTTTTGTTTCTCTGCAGGCGCTGGCTCTGGCTCGACGACTTTTGAGGTGCGAGTCACAAATGTATCAATTTTGTGTAATTGTGGTCCACACATTCGCCTGCTACTCATCCGCGCGAAAGTTTGTTCCGCTTAGCCCCGCCCCCATTAGTTACTGTTGCTATGTCTGTCAAACTTTCGCTCCTACCTAGAAATTTAAAGCCTACAGGAAAAATAAGTCATTTACATTTATTTATATAGCGGATTTCACAGACAGAATCACAAAGTGATTTGCAGTGTGTATAGAAAATGAAAGCATAGTAAAAACAAAATCTAAGAATATACATTCCTCGCGCCCCACCTGTCATGTCTCTATTCCCCACCAGTGGGGCGCGCCCCACACTTTGAGAAACGCTGAAGTAAGTCAATGGTATCGAGAAGCAGGAAGTTGACTGTATCGACTTGAAAAAAATATATTGTGCATCCTCATTTGTTTAGCTAGACGCATTCTTCCGGATGTTTTTTTTAATGTCTTATTCTTCATGCTCATGCTTTTATTTCGTCGAATGCCCGCAGCCTGTGATCAATGTATTTCCTGTCCCGGACGCTTCCGGTCTGGTGTGCGTGACTCTCGGTCAGCTGGAGATCAGAGAAGTCAGGTAAATGGTCGAGGAAATTCCAAATATTTTCATGTTTAATAAAAGATTTGAAACACACTAACGGCGTCCTTAGGGTGCTGTCGTGCCGCGGCCTCCAGACCGCCCTGCTGTGTGACGGCGGCATCCAGGTGGTGGTGGGCGTGGCCCGGTCCAGGGTGGTGACCTCCGGGCACACGGCGACTGGTCCGACGCTGGAGGCGCTGACGCTCTCGCACGACGGCAGGTAACTCAGAAGACGCCTTCTCCTCGCGCCTTCTCGCTCGCTGACGCACCACCACGTCTCTCACCAGCGTGTCAGGCCGCCGCTTGCTGGGGTCGCCTGTTGTGTGCGTCGGGGCGCTGGCTCCCGTGGACGGACTCCCGGACGCTTTGATCGGCACCGATGAGGAAGGACGCCTCTTCGTCTGGTAAGACTTTCTGTCTTTTACGAAGGCAGCGGAACTTTGCGCTCATGTCGTGTCTTTGTGTGTTTAGGAATGTGAAGAGTGGACATCTGTTGCAGACGTTGGACCTGAGTGGCACACTGTCACACACGTCGTGTCTCAGAGGATACTCCTACGGCGTAAGTCCACGCACACCTTGGATACATCCAATTCAATGTGGTTCTGCCTCTGAAAGTTTGTTCAAGATGGAGGTGGCGTTTACTGTGCGTCAGAGAATTGACGCCTAAGGTCCAGAAAAGGGAAACACATGTGTTCTTGTCTCGCATACGAATTATGAATGATGGGTAAAATAATAACAAAAAGTGAAGTTTTCCCTGTAAGTATGTAACTCACTGGCAGAATAATTTTTAAAACCGGTAGTGAAGCCTATTTTTCCAAAGTGGGGTGTCATTTAGCTGGGTTGGATCAGCATCCACGACAAAGGAGGTTTTTCCTTTGTGATGTCATGAAAAGCTGCAAACTTAAAACTGAGCGTTTAGGCGCCTTTTGATGGATTTTTCTATCTGAGGATCTAAGACAGTGGTTCTTAACCTGGGTTCGATCGAACCCTAGGGGTTCGGTGAGTCGGCCTCAGGGGTTCGGCGGAGCCTCCGCCGCAGAGGTCAGGACACATCCGACTCATCGTGTACCGTAAATAAAAACTTCTCCCTATCAGCGTATTATGGATACCCCCAAACCATGTTCCCTCTAACTGAGTGGCCTAGTGGTTGAGTGTCCGCCCTGAGATCGGTAGGTTGTGAGTTTTACCAAAGACTATAAAAATGGGACCCATTACCTCCCTGCTTGGCACTCAGCATCAAGGGTTGGAATTGGGGATTAAATCACCAAAAATGATTCCCAGGCGCGGCACCACTGCCCACTGCTCCCCTCACCTCCCAGGGGGTGAACAAGGGTGATGGGTCAAATGCATAGGACAAATATAGGCGGTATAGCTCGGTTGGTAGAGTGGCCGTGCCAGCAACTTGAGGGTTGCAGGTTTGATCCCCGCTTCCGCCATCCTAGTCACTGCCGTTGTGTCCTTGGGCAAGACACTTTACCCACCTGCTCCCAGTGCCACCCACACTGGTTTAATTGTAACTTAGATATTGGGTTTCACTATTTAAAGCGCTTTGAGTCACTAGAGAAAAAGCGCTATATAAATATAATTCACTTCACAAATTTCACCACACCTAGTGTGTGACAATCATTGGTACTTTAACTTAGATGTGCACACTGTGGCCACACCAGCAGCACACCTGTCCCAAACCTGACTAAATACCAAGTTAATGACGCCAAAAGGGACAAGCGGTAGAAAATGGATGGATGTTTTATTATTATAATCAAATAACAGCAGTCATTTCCTTGGGATTATTTTCTAAAATAAGTGTTTTGGCCCACTTACAATGACTGTAACACAACATATTGTTTTTCATGAGCTGTGTACTAGTATTTGTATGTCTGGGTGGAGGTCCTACTTTGGAAATAATTTGTACCCCTTTCCAATATCGCATTTAGTTCCCACTAAAACGTTCACATTTTGCACAATGAGATGTAAACATGGGATCATGTGTATATTCCTGTAACGTTCTGTTTGTAAAATATATCTTTATTAGTATTTATTTAATAAATAACATAATTTCATTTAATATTTATAAATTAAGATTAAATTAAGAAAAAAACATTTGATTTTTCACTAAACAAGGGTTCGGTGAAAGCGCATATGAAACTGGTGGGGTTCAGTACCTCCAACAAGGTTAAGAACCACTGATCTAAGAACACATGTTAGTGTTTGTTGCTAAAGTGCTAACAGCGTGTGTGTTACTTATACTATCACACAGTAAGGAGGTGTGTGTGTGTTTTAGGGGGTGCTGTTGGTCCTGGTGCAGCATCCGACTCTCAGCGCCCCGCAGCAGGAAGACGACAAGAGGCAGCGAGAAAAGTTCCTCAAAGAAGAAGACGCCAAGAAGTCGTCGCTCTTCTCCTTGGTGGCAGTCAACCCTCACAACGCTAAAAGCGTCCTGGCGGCCCGTCTGGACCCGCCCACATCCTGGTCCGGAAGGCTGTGCGAGGCGGACGCCAGCGGCACGGCCGTGGCGGGCGTGAGCCAGAGCGGCTGCGTGTGCGTGTGGGGGCTGCGGGGGCCGCGGTGGGGCGCCGTGACGCTGGCGACCCCCGAGGGCGAGGGCTGGCAGCTGGCTCGCTGGGCGGAAGGCGGGTCCACGCTGGTGGCGGGCCACCAAAACGGAGACGTCACTTTGCACTTTGACCTCCCCGCCCAGGAAGGTTTTACCTGATTTTAAGTTTCTGGATGAAATATCTCATCAGGACTTTTAAAATCACACTTTTATTACTCCTGTCTTTACTTGAACATGTCATGTTGGGAAAAAAAACTCATGTTTGCATTAAAATATTGTCAGTATTCTTAAAGTCTTATTTTATATTTGAATTACTGTCACTGGCAATATAAACTTTTTTATTTATTTATTTTTTTTCATTTTATTTTTTATTTATCTCCTTCATTGATGTGCATCTTTGATCAATAGACAATTAAACCTCAGCAACCAAACGCACATTTACACACCAATGCCTGAGAAGGAACAGGATGAAGAAAATCTTATATTTTCCTGCCCCCTTCAACATAATACGTAGTCTTACTTAATGGATAGCATACAACCCAAACAAATACATCCAAATATAATGAAAATAAACAAAAAAAAACACAAGTGCAAAACTTCATGAAGTACAAACTGAACAAAAAAAAGAAATATACACCTCACGGGATGATACAAAACAAATACAAAACCAGACAAAAAAATAAGTAAAATAAAAAATATAAAGCAAAATGTAAACACTTATGGCTGTCCATATGATATTATTGTTCTGTCTTTATATTTTTTTTTCAATGTTTTGCAATCAATCAATGTTTATTTATATAGCCCTAAATCACAAGTGTCTCAAAGGGCTGCACAAGCCACAACGACATCCTCGGTACAAAGCCCACATAAGGGCAAGGAAAAACTCACCCCAGTGGGACGTCGATGTGAATGACTATGAGAAACCTTGGAGAGGACCGCATATGTGGGTAACCCCCCCCCCCCTCTAGGGGAGACCGAAAGCAATGGATGCGAGCGGTCCACCCCGGGTCCCGACTCTGGACAGCCAGCACTTCATCCATGGCCACCGGACCTGTGCCCCCCCCCCTCCACAAGGAATAGGGGAGCAGAGGAGAAAAGAAAAGAAACGGCAGATCAACTGGTCTAACGGGGGCTATTTAAAGGCTAGAGTATACAAATGAGTTTTAAGATGGGACTTAAATGCTTCTACTGAGGTAGCATCTCAATTGGAATATATTTTTACAGTCTTTTATCTCATTTTAAAGAGACTTGTTTTTCATTGTTTGAAACACAAAAGTTACTCTTTGGATGGAGGATGAATACAGTAAATTTAAACAATTAAATTGATTAAAATACTTAATTGAAATAAGAAATAGTTTTTAAATTGACCAATTTAACTACAATTGTGAAATGTAATCTTAACAAATTTCTGTACAATATATATTTCATGACTAGAGATGTCCGATAATATCAGCCTGCCGATATCGGCCGATAAATGCTTTAAAATGTAATATCGGAAATCATCGGTATCGGTTTTTTTTTGGTTGTTTTTTTTAATTAAATCAACATAAAAAACACAACATACACTTACAATTAGTACACTAACCCAAAAAAACTCCCTCCCCCATTTACACTCATTCACACAAAAGGGTTGTTTCTTTCTGTTATTAATATCCTGGTACCTACATTATATATCAATATATATCAATACAGTCTGCAAGGGATACAGTCCGTGAGCACACATGATTGTGCTTGTTGCTGGTCCACTAATAGTACTAACCTTTAACAGTTAATTTTACTCATTTTCATTAATTACTAGTTTCTATGTAACTGTTTTTATATTGTTTTACTTTCTTTTTTATTCAAGAAAATGTTTTTATTTTATTTTATTTTTAAAAAATGACCTTATCTTCACCATACCTGGTTGTCCAAATTAGGCATAATAATGTGTTAATTCCATGACTGTATATTTGGATATCTGTTGATATCGGTATCGGTAATTAAGGGTTTGGTCAATATCGGAATATCAGATATCGGCAAAAAGCCATTATCGGACATCCCTATTCATGACCAATCATTTATTTCATTAATTATTCATATGACACTTTTACACTTAGGATCATAAAATGATGTATATAGATTTTATAAAATTTTATACAGTAAACTATTTGTACTTATATTTACTATCATTACTATTAACTATTTGTACATATTCGGCCGAATCATACCAAAGACTATAAAAATGAGACTCATTACCTCCCTGCTTGACACTCGGCATCAAGGGTTGGAATTGGGGGTTAAATCACCAAAAATGATTCCCGGGCGCGGCCACTGCTGCTGCTCACTGCTCCCCTCACCTCCCAGGGGGTGATCAAGGGTGATGGGTCAAATACAGAGAATAATTTCGCCACACCTAGTGTGAGTGTGACAATCATTGGTACTTCAACTTTATTGTACTTTTTTAATTTTTTGTTCCCATTTTAATAGTTACGCACATAACCATTTAAAAAAAAAAAATTTTTAATAAAATAATAAAAACAGTTTGTTTTAATTTCATGTTGAAAAACATTTTAGATTGCAAACAAATTAAGCAAAATGAATGATCAACAATGATTAATACAGATCTAAGTGGGTAGAGAATGTACATAAAACTACAGTGTTTGGTGTAATTGTGTATCATGGATTTTAAAGATGAACATATCCATGTATTGATATTACAGTATTTAAAAACAAAAAAAAAAGTTTATTATTTTTATTGAATTAGTATTAGCAGATGTATACCTTGCAACAATGAAGCGTTTACCCACATGACATGGTGCTTACTATTGGCTGATAGCGGACCAATCACAGAGCACTGTGTTCTCTGTACTGGCAGCTGATTGGCTAGGCCATTTCGCGCCTCTTTTTTTTTTTTTTTGCTCGAGTAGTTATTTCTTGTGTTTTCTCAGCATGTTTTTGTGACAATGTTCGAATTTGTTTGAATTGGCTTACTTAAATTTACGTCGTTCAAAAGTTCTTAGGCTTATGACACAGAATCTCAAGCCTGGAAGGAAGCTGCTTAAAAGTGGAGAGAACATGAACCTCCTCATTGCTATGCTAAAGAAGGTAGCTTAGCTAGAGCAGCCATGACATGACGCAGCTAATTCTTCTATCCACTGTGAGTAAACAAATCAAATGTTACAACTAGAGATGGAATTAATGTCTCCTTTAGGGGATCCGGATCTTTAAAAGAGCCGTTCAAAAGACTGGCTCATTATTATACCGTAGTTTTTTTGTTTTTGTTTTTGTTTTATCAAGGAAACAATCACTAGTACCAGTTTATAAGATGTAAATCAGAATAATTCAATTTACACAAATATTACTATATTGGTTGGAATTATTCTGTAACAGTGGGTGTCCATTTGATTTTTGTTGTGTCATTGTAAACATTACATAAAGCGGTGCCACATTTGCATGGTTTGGCAGTGACACGAGTTTGAATTTTCTCTTACCTAAAAGAATGTGGAGCATTTTAATAATTGAGAAAAAATATACAAAAAAGAATAAGTGCATTAATTGATTGAAAATGTAAAAATCCATCCATCCATCTTCTTCCGCTTATCCGAGGTCGGGTCGCGGGGGCAGCAGCCTAAGCAGGGAAGCCCAGACTTCCCTCTCCCCAGCCACTTCGTCCAGCTCTTCCTGTGGGACCCCGAGGCGTTCCCAGGCCAGCTGGGAGAAATAGTCTTCCCAACGTGTCCTGGGTCTTCCCCGTGGCCTCCTACCAGTCGGACGTGCCCTAAACACCTCCCTAGGGAGGCGTTCGGGTGGCATCCTGACCAGATGCCCGAACCACCTCATCTGGCTCCTTTCGATGTGGAGGAGCAGCGGCTTTACTTTGAGCTCCCCCCGGATGGCAGAGCTTCTCACCCTATCTCTGAGGGCAAAAAAAATCAGTACATAAAAATGTGAGTACCGTATTTTTCGGACTATAAGTCGCAGTTTTTTTTCATAGTTTGGCCGGGGGTGCGACTTATACTCAGGAGCGACTTATGTGTGAAATTAGCACATTACCGTAAAATATCAAATAATATTATTTAGGGCTGCAACAACTAATTGATTATAAAAATAGTTGGCGAATAATCATCGATTCGTTGGATCTATGCTATGCGCAGAGGCTATTTTATTATTTTTTTTATTTTTATAAACCTTTATTTATAAACTGCAACATTTACAAACAGCTGAGAAACAATAATCAAAATAAGTATGGTGCCAGTATGCTATTTTTTTTCCAATAAAATACTGGAAAGGATAGAAATGTAGTTTGTCTCTTTTATCTGATTATTAATCGAAGTAATAATCGACAGATTAATCGATTATCAAATTAGTTGTTAGTTGCAGCCCTAATAATATTTAACTCATTCACGTAAGAGACTAGACGTATAAGATTTCATGGGATTTAGCGATTAGGAGTGACAGATTGTTTGGTAAACGTATAGCATGTTCTATATGTTATAGTTATTTGAATGACTCTTACCATAATATGTTACGTTAACATACCAGGCACGTTCTCAGTTGGTTATTTATGCCTCATATAACGTACACTTATTCAGCCTGTTGTTCACTATTCTTTATTTATTTTAAATTGCCTTTCAAATGTCTATTCTTGGTGTTGGCTTTTATCAAATACATTTCCCCCAAAAATGCGACTTATACTCCAGTGCGACTTATGTTTTTTTCTTTCTTTATTATGCATTTTCGGCTGGTGCGACTTACACTCCGAAAAATACGGTACATAAATGTACTACCTTTGAATTGATTATTCCATAGCATGTATCCCCCCCAAGAAAAATCATAAAAAATATATTTTCATATGTAAAAATATATTTTTTAAATTAAAAAACATACTCCAAATAATTTTTCTTTAAGTCGGACTCATTTTGTTGTTCAGTTGCGTGTCTTGTTCAAAAAACTTGATTACCGTACTTTTCGGAGGATAAGTCGCACCAGCTCAAAATGCATAATAAAGAAGGAAAAAAATATATATAAGTCGCATTTTTGGGGGAAATTTATTTGATAAAACCCAACACCAAGAATAGACATTTGAAAGTCAATTTAAAATAAATAAAGAATAGTGAACAACAGGCTGAATAAGTGTACGTTATATGAGGCATAAATAACCAACTGAGAACGTGCCTGGTATGTTAACGTAACATATTATGGTAAGAGTCATTCAAATAACTATAACATATAGAACATGCTATACGTTTACCAAACAATCTGTCACTCCTAATCGCTAAATCCCATGAAATCTTATACGTCTAGTCTCTTACGTGAATGAGATAAATAATATTTGATATTTTACGGCAATGTGTTAATAATTTCACACATAAGTCGCTCCTGAGTATAAGTCGCACCCCCGGCCAATCTATGAAAAAAACTGCGACTTATAGTCCGAAAAACACGGTAGTTTGCGAATCACATCTCTCGTTACAATAACAAGTGGTTATGGACATAGGTGATATGTTAACAGCATACAATATTAATACAAATGATAAAAAAAATTGCACTCCAACTTAGGATAAGTTGAGGGACCGTTATAATTGAAACTGAAGCCACAACCATGACTTGGCTTGATCAGAGAATCTTTATTTAAACATGTAAAATTTTAAAGCATGTATGTTCAGCAATATGTACACATTTGTACATCTGAAGATGACCAAATATCTAAAATACATATTTTTTTTAAAAACAGAAATAGATAATGTCCATGATGAAACCACAAACACACACAGAAAAGAGCAGAGAATCTGACAGGACGTGAAGATGGAAGTCCGAGAAGGTCCCCAAAAACAAGTGAAAAATGTATAGTTGGATTCATGGGATATACAATAAATAGAACCTCCTAACGGGCGGCGTTGGTGACCGTGCTGTCCATCAGCTTCTCCACCATAAGCTTGGCGTAGCGCATGCGGCTTTCCAGCTCCTTGCTGCAGCCAAACTCCTCCAGCAGGGACAGCTTGTACGTGCGGAAGTCCCGCTTGGCGTCGATGTAGGTCACCGCGCCCATCAGCGGGCACAGGATCAGCTTGGTGTGGTCCTGGAACACCACATGTGACCATGAAGGGGAGTGCATGAGAAAGCGGAAAGGACAACTAGGCTTTCTTTGAACCATGTGGTCATTTATCAAAACATTTAAAGTCCTGCAACACAACCAATGTTGTCATTTCGCTAAAGAGCAAACTGCACATAATGATTCCCGGTATTAAGGATAAACTGCTGGAAAATTCCTGCCGGTTAATATTACCATTTCAGTTTGTAACTATCGTAAAACCACAGTGATACTGCCAAGTTCCTGGAGAAAGTGCTAGCGCCGCTAATCGCTACGTAGCCCGATTCAAATATCTTAGCATCTGTGCAAGTACTTTTCAGCAATAACCTGATAGTTTTGGTCACACTAACCGTGAAGAAATGTTTATATCGTTACATCACTAATGATGCTGATAAGTTGCTAATGAAGTACTGCGGTAATAATTAGAGATGTCCGATAATATCGGACTGACGATATTATCGGCCAATAAATGCTTTAAAATTATCGGTATCGGTTTCAAAAAGTAAAATTTATGACTTTTTAAAACGCCGCTGTACAGAGTGGTACACGGACGTAGGGAGAAGTACAGAGCAGTTGCGTCTCCCAGTCATACTTGCCAACCCTTCCGATTTTCCCGGGAGACTCCTGAATTTCAGTGCCCCTCCCGAAAATCTCCCGGGGCAACCATTCTCCCAAATTTCTCCCGATTTCCACCCAGACAACAATATTGGGGGCGTGCCTTAAAGGCCCAATCACATTATAGCTACGGCTTTTTACACACACAAGTGAATGCCATGCATACTTGGTCAACAGCCATACAGGTCACACTGAGGGTGGCCGTATAAACAACTTTAACACTGTTACAAATATGCGCCACACTGTGAACCTACACCAAACAAGAATGACAAACACATTTCGGGAGCACATGCGCACCATAACACAACATTAACACAACAGAACAAATACCCAGAAACCCCAGCAGCACTAACTCTTCCGGGACGCTACAATATACACCCCTCCGTTTTTCCGCTGAGGCCCACAGACTGACAAATCAAAGAATGCGTGTGCCATTCTAGTAGTTAGGTCCTTCAAAACCAGGACAATGTATAATATTTTTTTTCTAAAAACTAAAAATTGCAATATCGGTAGAGATTTTGTGTGAATGTTGAAGAGCCAAAGTAGAACTGAAATGCTAACCGCAGGCCAGATAGCATCAAGTAACAAAAGACATCAGCAAAATGAGCTAAAAAAAAAAAAAGCTAGCATGCTAACAGTACTATTCTAACAAGCTAACAATAACATATTTACAGGTAGCTTTAGTGAAATACCAAAATATATGACACTGAAGTGTATACTTAAATGATCTTAAAAATAAAATAAAAACATTTGCATTTCAAAATGCTAACTGTAACATGCATCCCAAAATATAATACTCGGAAGTTTGTACCTGAAAAATGTGTTCGAAATGCTGGTATGCTAATGTTAGTATGCATAAAGTACAAAAATATGACTGAGGTAAACACCTACAAAATTTGCAAAACATTTTTTTAGTTTACATACTGTAAATTCCGGACTATAAGACGGTACATTTTTCCTACACTTTGAACCCTCGGGCTTGGTTTGTAGAGGTCTCTCACCTGGAAGAAGTTGATCTGCACTGTGCCGTTACTGAGGTGCAGCACGATGGCGCTCTTGGTGCGGAACCACAGCGACAGGTAGGGCAGACGTGCCAGCTCGTCGCCTTCCCGCCGTGCCATGTTGGCGCCGGCCTTCAGCAGGTGCTCGCTCATGTAGTTGCGGAAGTACTTGAGCAGAGTTATCTGCGATAGGAAAGAGGCGGTGAGCATCATGACCGGAGGGTGAAGAAAAAGAATGAAAAGGTCCAAAGCGCTCGCCTTCTTGTTGAGTGCGGGCGGGTACGAGCGCACGCTGATGTACGACTCAGCCGTCGCCTTGTCGATGTACTGCAGGCTGTCGCCGTCGGCGTACATGAGGAGTCGTGTGTAGTCGTTGAAGAGCACACCCACGCTGTTGTCGCACAGCTGGTAGCCTACAACAATAGAACATGTTACACCGTGTCCACATCCTGTCAAACATTGGACTATTACAACTTTTTCACTTTCACATGGGCCAATACCAGCATGAATCATACATACTTATTATTTTGTAGTGAGCAATGTTAGAAAAGGTTGGATCAAGTGAAATGACTTAAGCATACATCATTGGTAGGTGTGAAACACACTAACCTATTTGCTATTACCCATCTAGAATGGACCTTCAGTATATGGTCTTCAAATTGAAGTGACATCTAGTGGCCACAATAATTCATGAAGTTAATCTCATGACGCGGACACATTTGTGACTGGATACTTTCTAATATGCCTTGGAGACTTTCTATGTGCAAGTAATATGCAACTATAATTATTTGATGCTTGTTTATTTGTAAAAATGTGCCGTTTTAGACTTCAATAAGCACACTTATAACGTACGTCTAGCTTGTGTGCTATTGTGTGCTTCGCTGTTGTGTAGCTGCAAGCTCCTAATAGCCTACGATGTAGGGTCGGACAATTATGGCAAAATAATAAATCCAGATTTTTTTGATTGATATTGCAATCATTAAAGGGGAACATTATCACAATTTCAGAATGGTTAAAACCATTAAAAATCAGTTCCCAGTGGCTTCTTATATTATTTTTTTCGAAGTTTTTTTCAAAATTTTACCCATCACGCAATATCCCTAAAAAAATCTTCAAAGTGCCTGATTTTAACCATCGTTATATACACCCGTCCATTTTCCTGTGACGTCACATAGTGAAGCCAACACAAACAAACATGGCGGAAAGAACAGCAAGCTATAGCGACATTAGCTCGGATTCAGACTCGGATTTCAGCGGCTTAAGCGATTCAACAGATTACGCATGTATTGAAACGGATGGTTGTAGTGTGGAGGCAGGTAGCGAAAACGAAATTGAAGAAGAAACTGAAGCTATTGAGCCATATCGGTTTGAAACGTATGCAAGCGAAACCGACGAAAACGACACGACAGCCAGCGACACGGGAGAAAGCGAGGACGAATTCGGCGATCGCCTTCTAACCAACGATTGGTATGTGTTTGTTGGGCATTAAAGGAAACTAACAAATATGAACTAGGTTTACAGCATATAAAATACATTTGGCACCAACATGCACTTTGAGAGTGCAGACAGCCCAATTTTCATCAATTAATATATTCTGTAGACATACCCTCATCCGCGCTCTTTTCCTGAAAGCTGATCTGTCCAGTTTAAGGGACGGTGTGAGCCAAGACATCCAGGGGGTTTAGCTCGCTCGTCTGCGGGAACAAACTGCCGCCATGCTTGCCGTGCTACCGAGGTCCTTTGTCCCTGAATTGCTCACACACTCCGGCAGATTCAATGGGGGTCTGACTTTATCGTTGGAAATGCATCTGCTTTGAGTGTCGCAGGATATCCACACATTCTTGCCATCTCTGTCGCAGCATAGCTTTCGTCGGTAAAGTGTGTGGAACAAACGTCCAATTTCTTGCCACTTTCGCATCTTTGGGCCACTGGTGCAACTTGAATCCGTCCCTGTTCGTGTTGTTACACCCTCCGACAACACACCGACGAGGCATGATGTCTCCAAGGTACGGAAAACAGTCGAAAAAACGGAAAATAACAGCTGATTTGACTCGGTGTTTGAGAAAATGGCGGATTGCTTCCCGATGTGACGTCACATTGTGACGTCATCGCTCCGAGAGCGAATATTAGAAAGGCGTTTAATTCGCCAAAATTCACCCATTTAGAGTTCGGAAATAGGTTAAAAAATATATGGTCTTTTTTCTGCAACATCAAGGTATATATTGACGCTTACATAGGTCTGGTGATAATGTTCCCCTTTAATAAATACACAAGTCATTAATTTGAAAACATTAGTATTTATTATACCACCAAAACTCTACTTTAGATATAGTATTAAAAAACCTGTATATGAAATAGTAACGAATAAACCACAGCTAAAATACTAATAAATGGTAAATATAAATTACAATAGCACCATAAAAAGTAAAATTTTGTTTATCCGTTTGGTTTTTAATTCAATTTTTTACCTTCTATACTTATTTTACCATCAAAGTGTGATTGCTTTTTGTGTAAAATAAAATGTTTGTTAAATAAATCCTCACATGTGTTGGTGCAATACATCTTTGGAGAATTTTGACAAGTATTTTAGGTCAAAGCATAATCCTTTCGTAAAAGTATCAATAAGCGGTACTTTTTTGAAACCTTTATTTTGTTAGCGCAGTCGGACTGGATGTGGCGTACCACGCTATTATTGTGAGGGGAATGTGCTGTTCTCAGCTTGAGGAGTAAAGCGGCGACTCATTTGAAGCTCAAAAAAGAAATTAGAGAGAGGGCCTCTCAAATTGCAACCCCCATCCATCCATTTTCTACCGCTTATTCCCTTTGGGGTCGCGGGGGTGCTGGAGCCTATCTCAGCTACAATCGGGCGGAAGGCGGAGTACACCCTGGACAAGTCGCCACCTCATCGCAGGGCCAACACAGATAGACAGACAACATTCACACTCACATTCACACACTAGGGCCAATTTAGTGTTGCCAAACAATCTATCCCGAGGTGCATGTCTTTGGAAGTGGGAGGAAGCCGGAGTACCCGGAGGGAACCCACGCAGTCACGGGGAGAACATGCAAACTCCACACAGAAAGATCCCGAGCCCGGGATTGAACCCAAGACTACTCAGTAGCACTTCGTATTGTGAGGCAGACGCACTAACCCCTCTACCACCGTGCTGCCCCAAATTGCAACCACTTATCGTTAATTGTTGTTACCGTATTTTCCGCACTATAAGGCGCACCGGATTATAAAGCGCACCTATGTCAACAAAACAGTCAGATAGGTCAGTCAAACTTTATTAATAGATAACAAACCAGCGTTCTGACAACTCCGTTCACTCCCAAAATGAATAAACAGCTGATTTACTCGTGTTACGTAAATCAAACGTGCAATCACAATATAGTAACACGTGAAATAGTGCAGAGCAATAACAATATATCAATAACTCAACGTTGCTCAAACGTTAATGTCACACAACACAACACACTAAATAAAAATGTTAAGCTCACTTTATGAAGTTATAGCTCATTCACAAATCCCTCGAATTCTTCCTCTTCAGTGTCCGAATTAAACAGTTGAGCGAATACGGCATCCAACATGGCCGGCTCCGTCTCGTTGAAGTCGTCATTAATGGAGTCAGTGTCGTTGCCGTTTATTAGTTCAGTGACAATTCCTGCCTTCCTGAAAGCTCGGACCACAGATGAGACTGAATCAGCCCAGGCATTTACGATCCACTGGCAGATAGTGGCGTATGTCGTCTGGCGCTGTCTCCCTGTCTTGGTGAACGTCACGTGTGTTCGCCTTCTGTCATCCACTGTTCCCACGCAGTTAGCAGTCTAGCTTCGAATGCCCTGTTGACACCAATATCTAGCGGCTGGAGGTCTTTTGTCAATCCACCCGGAATGACGGCGAGTATTGAATTAAGCGCGTAAGCGTGTCTCTTAATGTGATGTTATGAGCTAGCAAATATAACAACTACACTACCCAGCATGCAACGATAGTGACGAGCATGCGCGGTAGCCCTGAGAAGCGTTGTTGTATGCTGGCAGTTAGAATGTGGTTATGAGCACGCTGTGAGTAAACGTTGAGAACTCAGTTAACACGCCTCGTCTGCATTATTTATAATTAGACAGACAACACACTTAATAGGAGCCATTTTGGGGTCATTACATAAACACACAAATGGAAATGAAACGTCACATATCCCAGCATGCACCGCGCGCTTCTTCTTCTTCTACGGGGAAAAAAGATGGCGGCTGTTACCGTAGTTGCGAGACCGAAACTTTATGAAAATTAATATTAATATTAACCCATATATAAGGCGCACCGGATTATAAGGCGCACTGTCAGCTTTTGAGAAAATTTGTGGTTTTTAGGTGCGCCTTATAGTGCGGAAAATACGGTACATGGATGTCGTTCACAACAACACTGGCAGATGAGACGTGTTGTGGGTGTATGGATTGTTCCTGCTGGCTTTAGCTTCGTAGTTTAGTCAGTTTCAAATGACATTGTTTATCAGGACGGGGCGACTGAGTGTGTCAAGGATGAATGAACGCTACCGGACACGTTATTTTATAAAATAAGTGTTCCTTCTCCTCACAATGACAACATTTCACTCACATTTATGTCAATTTCCCTGATATTATCAACAGACACCCTTAATTTGTGTAATACACAACTATAGAGACAACATTGTGTGAACATATACACTAGGGATGTAACAATAAATGGCATTAATGATAACCACTGTAAAACTCAGTATTACTCTTAAATTAAAATGGAGAAAACGTGATTGATAACAGCACTTTGATTAACTCAAAGACTGACTGGCACCATCTCGAGCTTAAATGCTCACATGAAAACAAGAAACTTCTATGTCTTTCCCCATTAAGAAACGACATACCCCAATCTAAACTTACAGTATATACTGTATTTTTCGGAGTACAAGTCGCACCAGCCGAAAATGCATAATAAAGAAGGAAAAAAAAAACATAAGTCGCATTTTTGGGGAAATTTATTTGATAAAAGCCAACACCAAGAATAGACATTTGAAAGGCAATTTAAAATAAATAAAGAATAGTGAACAACAGGCTGAATAAGTGTACGTTATATGAGGCATAAATAACCAACTGAGAATGTGCCTGGTATGTTAACGTAACATATTATGGTAAGAGTCATTCAAATAACTATAACATATAGAACATGCTATACGTTTACCAAACAATCTGTCACTCCTAATCGCTAAATCCCATGAAATCTTATACGTCTAGTCTCTTACGTGAATGAGTTAAATAATATTATTTGATATTTTATGGTAATGTGTTAATAATTTCACACATAAGTCGCTCCTGAGGATAAGTCGCACCCCCGGCCAAACTATGAAAAAAAAACTGTGACTTATAGTCCGAAAAATATGGCAAGCACATTGTCTGAACAATTAAGATATTTAATTCGTACTTTACTCAGGAATACGAGACGGAGGTGTTTTTACGCAGGATTCAAGGATTTTAAACAAAGTATGACGCTACAACACTCGCCAGACATATTAAACAATAGATTTTTCGTTATGTACTTTTCATTTAAATAAATCCTGAAGTGTTGTATTGTACAAAACAATATTTAAAGCAATAACGGCTTTGCCAATAAAACAAATTAAAACAATCATTGAAGCATAAGAAACAAAGCATGCAAAACAGTGGCTTTTCTAACAGTGTATTTTACTGAATAACGAAAACTTGATCAAAAGTACTATTTGAGCACATTCAAGAATACTGCGATAACATGGCAATGGTGCCCCATAATACACCTGCTGTGATCCTGTTTTTATTAATTCTATTTTAATTATTTATTTTTTATCGTGTTCTGTGTGTGTTGTGTTGGCTCGGTACTCGTTTTATCTTTTAACCTGTTCATTGTACAGCACTTTGGCTACCCCTGTGGTAAACTTTAAATGTGCTTTATAAATAAAGTTGATTTGATTTGAACATAACAATTTTGGTCACAATAATTTGACATTACACACACACGCAAGCACACCAACAGGTAAAACGTATTGAACACTTTAATTCCTACCTGTTGTTTCCGTACATCCGAATAGGGAACGGACAGTGTTTTTGGAAAAAAATTATAATAATTTAAAACGGCCCTACTGTCGACGTGGCCCTGCGATGAGTTAGCGACTTGTCCAGGGTGTACACCGCCTTCCGCCCGATTGCAGCTGAGATAGGCTCCAGCGACCCCAAAAGGGACAAGCGGTAGAAAATGGATGGATGGATACTGTCGACGTGACTTTTCCTCTTTTATCCACAATTTCTTCACTCTCTACAGGGCTCCTTACTTTCTCTTCTTAATCAACAGCAAGACAGCGGGATGACACAACCAAACTTGATATTTGATACCGTTTTTACAGTTTGACTGTTAAGCATGTCCCTCCCATTGCTCACTGACCACTTCCTGTTTTGTTAGCTTACCAAACCGCAAGTGCCTTCGTTCATGCAATCAACCGTGCTTCATTCTTTCCGGTTTCTTCTCGACCAAAAAAATATATATTTATCGAACGTTTTATCAAACACATTTCATATTGATATCGATGACTTGTCTATCGCAATATAAAATGATATCGTTTAATCACCCAGACCTATCAAATAGCACCCCCAGGAATCGGAATCCGATGGAATTGTTGGGTGCCCAAAGATTTACACCCCTACTTGCCGATAGCGCCATCAAACCATTATCTATTCAAGTCATTTACTTTTCTGCTATACACAGCATATGCCACTATTGGTAAGCCATTGCAGGCTGGAGGTAAAACCCAGTTTCAACTTAAGGGCTTCCTTCCTACCTAGTCCGTATTTGTCCGAGTAGTCCACCCACTTGCTGATCCAGAAGATGGGAATGCAAGCAGGATCTTCTGCCTCCTCTGCATGGACAAACAAGTGTCAGCACCAGTCTGTAGACGTTGATGTGAACGTGAAGACGAGGGTCTCACCTTGACGTACGAGGGGTCTTGCTGAGGGTTTGGCAGCAATGATAGTGTTGAGCTGCTGCAGCATGTCCTTCACGTGGTCCACCGCCTCCTCCTCCCTGACAAAAAGAAGCAACACACATTTAGCGACGGCCTGCACATTAACACTCTGTCCCGACTTCTTGTACATTCAAACTATTCTAAAGTGCCGCTTATATCATCTTTGTTTCTTGTGTAGAAGGCGCAGGGACAACAATGTGTAATAAAACATAATTTATTGACCAAACAGCACTTTTGTTGTCTTCCCACATAGGTCAGACATACAGTACTTCCTTTTCCTGTCTGTAAACCGCCTGGGTAACGTAGTGTTTGAACCTTTACCAACACACTGGCATCATCACATCCTAGTTTACATGTATTTTTATATTTAACCATCCAGGGTAAGGTTAGTCAGAACCTATTTTCATTAGCAATGTTGACCTAGCATAGAGGCATCAATTAGATGTTAGCGATGTTGACGTGTGATGATAATTGCTCATCGACCCATTACCCAACAAATTGTACCGCTATAGATCACGTTGACAAATGCGTGCCAGGGTGAATGTGCCGGAACATTATTGAATGTTTAAGATGGACAAACACTTTCAGCCTAAAATAAACATGGAGATTATTTGAAACTTATTTTTGATGACAGCGCTCTTTGGTTATTACTATTAGTTATAAAGAATTAAAACAGTACAGTAATTTAACAATGTGCTATTACTACTATCCAGTGCCTACTTTTAGGTCCTTGTAGAAAAAAAAGAAGTAAAACATCAATACAGTATTTGTAGAAATCCTGTTTATTTTTTTGTATTTTTAGGTAAAGGTTCCAAAATTCACTTAAAATAAATCACAAGCCAATTCAATGTTATGGAAAAAGCCTCAAAACGTCACAATTTGAAAAATCTGCAAAATTCAGGCATTTCAGGCTGCAGCAATGAAATAAAAAAAAATCCAGGAGGGAAAGACTATCATGTATGGATATACTACATTATATATTTGTTATAACTTTGTTGTAAAGTTCCATTAAAAATATGTCTTATATACTTATATAATTTAAGAATTAAAAAAAAAAATTATACATTTTGAGGAAATCAAACAAAACAAAATAAAGCTTTTGTACCTTGATGAATTCATTATTTTTATGAGCGGATGACTTTCTGAATGTTGACACTGCAGACAAAAGCCTGACTTTTTATGAACAACGGTACACTTTATTTTATAAATCACATTGCTTTGTATTTCACCCACTTACACTTTAGTAAAGGAACTCTGACCTAATATAGTCTGTTGATTTATATACAAAGCCAGTCCGTAAGTCAGACTGATTTGTATCAACTACCCTGGACTGTGAAATGCGGTGGAAAACCACACACTTCTACAGGAACCTCTAGTTACTGAACTCTTGGTGGAAAAGGGCCTTATACACACACATATCTATCCAGTATATAGAAATGTATATGCTGAACAAGCATGCATAGACAGACATCTCACCTTGGAAGCTGCTCATCCTTGCAGTCGCCCTTCTCAGACTCTCCTAAGAAAGACAACTTATGTTGTTACCAAAGCTTAAAAAACAAGGCTGTGATGTTCACGGGTGTGGAGGGGGGGTCAGACCTTTGTTGTTAATGGCGGTCAGGGGTCTCCTCTGGGCGTGGTCGGCGGCTGTGGAAGGCGCTATGGAGAAACGCGGTGGCACAGTGAGGCAGGTGGTGGGCAGGCGCGGCGGGATGAAGCCGGTGGCGAAGAACTCGTCCGTTAGCATTTCTGTAATGGTGGGACGCTGGCTGGGGTCAGCGTGCAGCATCCGCTTGATGAGCACCGACGCTGACTGGTTGACGTGCTGGTTGGTAGAAGAGAAAGGTGAGCGGGAAGGACGCGTGAAAAGGTAAAGATCCTGAAATATGGCCTACCCAGGGGATTGTGTAATCGTTCTTCTTGATGCGGTTGTACGTCTCCTTCAGGCAGGTTGTCTCAAACGGCGGCTTGCCCACCAACAACGTGTACCTTTACCAAAATAATGTGTTCAGGAGTAATCTACAGTAAAAATCAAAGATCCTATAATTTGACACTTCTTATGGTTTCAGTGATCAAATTGAAACTAGGACTGGGTGACAAAATATTAATACCGTATTTTTCGGACCATAGGGCGCACTGCCGATGAGCGGGTCTATTCAGGTGTATGTTCAAACAAAAGGCACACCGGATTATAAATCACATTAAAAAGGGTCATATTATGATTTTTTTTCTATATTTAAAACAATATATTGTGGCCTACATAACATGTAATGGTGGTTCTTTGGTCAAAATGTTGCTTAGATTATGTTTTACAGACCATCTTCAAGTCGCTTTCTGACCTTCTCTTCTTGGACTACAATGGCAGACGCGCGCAATTTTTCAGGACTTATGCAGATCCAAAATACACACCAGAAGGTAAAAAAGAAGTTGGTTTTGCATAATATTGCGAAACAAAACATCAGTTAATATATCTGCTAATAGATGCCATTTTGCGGTCCTAATACACACACCATAATAATACTCGTATGTTGAAGCACAGTACGTCTGTCTGGTAGCCATAATGCTCCGACAATCCATCAAGCGGTGCGGCTTCAAAGTCGTACTAAAACATTTTGACAGATTTTTGAGCGCCGAGTGTAATATTCTATATTCTCAATGGAACATTTAAAGTTTTTATGTTTACTGGCATCTTGCAGTCTACACGTATCTCATGTGTGACTGCCATCTAACGGTCATACTTATTACACCATGTACCAAATAAAATAGCTTCGAGGTCAGTAAGCACAAATAGAATTATTCAGTACGTTAGGCGCACCGGGTTATAAGGCGCACTGTCGATTTGTGAGAAAATTAAAACATTTTAAGTGCGCCTTAAAGTAAAAAAATACAGCATATATCACGACAGACACAATATCAATACAAAATGCGTTCGATTAAATGTTGGATACATTTTTTTCCCTTTGTCGGAAGAAAGTTGGTTGCGTGAACAAAGGCATTCGGTCTCTGGTAACCGAGCAACACAGGAAGTGATCACTAGGCTTGACACGCTAACAGCCAATCAGGTAACAGTAATAATAATTATAATAATACATTTTACTTATAAAGGCGCCTTTCTGGGCACTCAAGGACACCTTACAAAATCAAAACAATAAAATCAAATTGGATAAAAACAGCAACAACAAAGATCGATAACATTTACAATGAATAAGCAGTCAGGAAAAGGTGTGTTTTGAGTAGGGCTGCAACTAACGATTAATTTGATAATCGATTAATCTGACGATTATTACTTTGATTAATAATCGGATAAAATAGACAAACTACATTAATATCCTTTCCAGTATCTTATTGGGAAAAAAAACAGCATACTGGCACCATACTTATTTTGATTATTGTTTCTCAGCTGTTTGTACATGTTGCAGTTTATAAATAAAGGTTTATAAAAAAAATAATTAAAAATTTAAATAAATACAATTGCCTCTGCGCATGCGCATAGCATAGATCCAACGAATCGATGACTAAATTAATCGCCAACTATTTTTACAATCGATTTTAATCGATTAGTTGTTGTAGCCGTAGTTTTGAGTCTTGATTTGAAGAGGGATATTGAGTCTAAGTATCAGCTATCAAGTTTGGTTGCGCCATCTTCTTGTCTCGCGGTTCATTCTTTGCATGGAGTGAGAAGAGAAAGTGAAAATGAAGAAATACGGCAGTTTTCTGGATTTTTCTTTTTTTTTTTTTTTTTTTAAAAAGGGGACCGTAGTCAGACTAATATGGTCTGTAAATGACGCAAGGCGCTCGTGCCCACCAAGACCGCTAATACCACACCACCATAACCGCACAACTCTAACTTCCTGGCACTAAACCTGCAGAAAATAGTTCTCAGGTTTATCCAAGTTTACATATTCACACTCTGCACTATTTTCTTACACTTTAAGCATTTTTGTTAAGTGTTCAATTTGACATTTCCTTTCTGCGTTGATAGCGAGGGGATTATAATCAGAGGAAGGTTACGTTTGAAATAAAAATGTTAACATTGATACATTTTACTCCTGCTTCTTATTTTCCATAGGTCGTGAAAAATAATTATTGATATATAGTGATACAGTTTTCAGCCATATTGTCCCGCCCTAATTGAAACAGTGCCATGTTTTTAATATTTGAAATACAAATAGTGTGTGTGTGTGTACTTACAATATACACCCGAGCGACCACACGTCGACCTCAAAGCTGTGCCCCTTCTTGCAGAGAACCTCAGGAGCGATGTAGTTGGGCGTTCCACACAACGTCTTCTTCCGCTCGCCGTCAAACTCGATCTTGGTGGCCAGGCCAAAGTCGCCTGCCGGACGCAAACACAAAGTTTTTGGCACAGAGACGGGAGAACATGTGAAAAATGACTTCCTGGGAAAAGTCACCACTGACAATAAAAACACATGAACGACTGAAGAGTTTTTTTGATGATTGTTTTCATGAGTCAGTGGAAACATCTCATCCAGGAAGTGAGAATCATTTGTATCATGGATATCTGAGGCGTATCATCGATGGACAAACAAGTTTGTCTTTATGCATACTGATTCTAAAAGTCAAATATAAGCGTATTTTTGTGTTATTCCACTCACCTATTTTGACATCCATGTCATCGTTGAGGAAGATGTTGCCCAGTTTGAGGTCTCTGTGGATGACTTTGTTATTGTGCAGGTATTGGACTCCCTTGAGCAGATGCATCATGTAGTAGCGCGCCTCGGGCTCGGTTACCGCCTTACGACGCTTGTGCAGCTCCAGCAGCGACTGCAAAACAGAAACGACATAAACATCATTCACTTGGGCCATTGGCTCCAAAGTAAACATCGTCTTAAACAAGTCCTGTTTTCCATATTTCATGTTTTCCGTAATTTCACAAACCTTTATTACAGTATTGTTGAATGTGCTCAATTACACACACTCAAATTTTTCATAAGCTTTATTTTTTAAAAGAGTGTTTTTTTTATTCATGTTAGTATTTAAAATGGCTAGCAATTAGCGCACTAGCTGCTTCTCAGGAATGAACAGTATCACTAAGTTTTTCAAACAGTGGTAATTTTATCAATCGATCAATGTTTATTTATATAGCCCTAAATCACAAGTGTCTCAAAAGGGCTGCACAAGCCACAACGACATCCTCGGTACAGAGCCCACATAAGGGCAAGGAAAAACTCACCCCAGTGGGACTTCGATGTGAATGACTATGAGAAACCTTGGAGAGGACCGCATATGTGGGTAAACCCCCCCCTGTAGGGGAGACTGAATGCAATGGATGTCGAGTGGGTCTAACATAATATTGTGAGAGTACAGTCCATAGTGGATCCAACATAACAGTAAGAGTCCAGTCCACGGTGGGGTCAGCAGGAAACCAATTTTACTATAAATAAAATTGGAAACTGTATTACTAACAGTCAGGAATTTTAACGCGTTTCATTATAATGATAATTATTACATCCTTGATTTTGCCCAAATAATGTGAATGCAAATATAATTTATCTAGCTTGTTTGAAATGGCTATTGTGTGATTGTAATTTTCATGTTCAAAATGTTGTCTGTATGCTCATCTGTTTTGGTTCAAAATACTTTTTTTGTCATTTACAATAAATACAATTATCTAACTTCGTAAATAAAACGTATGTTATATTTTTATTACATTTTGATGTTTTTTTCCGAATATACCAAGGATTAAAATAATAATAATTATGATTAAAAAAATAAGAAAATGTTGCTGTAAATTTTGATTACGGGATGTTTCCTTTTTTTGCTTTTAAATCCGGTTAAACAAAACGTAAATATTAAAATAAGTTCTATTTTATTGTTTACTTCAAGGTTGTCCACAGTAGACAGCAGCCCTTCAGAGAATATAATATACAAAACCCAAAACCAGTGAAGTTGGCACGTTGTGTAATTCGTAAATAAAAACAGACTACAACGATTTGCAAATCCTTTTCTACCTATATTCAATTGAATAGACTGCAAAGACAATATATTTAATGTTCTAACTGAGAAACTTATTTTTGTTGTTGTTGCATATAATCATTAACTTAGAATTTAATGGCAGCAACACATTGCAAAAAAGTTGGCACAGGGGCATTTTTACCACTGTGTTACATAGCCTTTCCTTTTAACAACACTCAGTAAACGTTTGGGAACTGAGGAGACCAATTTTTGAAGCTTTTCAGGTGGAATTCTTTCCCATTCTTGCTTAAGTTAGACAGTCTGGGGTCTCTGTTATGTTTTAGGCTTCATAATGCGCCACACATTTTCAATGGGAGACAGGTCTGGACTACAGGCAGGCCAGTCTAGTACCGCCACTCTTTTACTACGAAGCCACGCTGTTTTAACACGTGCAGAATGTGGCTTGGCATTGTCTTGCTGAATAAGCAGGGGCGTCCATGAAAAAAACTTTGCTAGGATGGCAACATAAGCATTAATGGTGCCTTCACAGATGTGTAAGTTACCCATGCCTTGGGCACTAACACACCCTCATACCATCACAGATGGTGGCTTTTGAACTTTGCGCCTATAACAGTACGGATGGTTCTTTTCCTCTTTGGACCGGAGGACACGACGTCCACAGTTTCCAAAAATAATTTCAAACGTGCACTCGTCAGACCAAAGAAGACTTTGCATCAGTCCATCTTAGATGAGCTCGGGCCCAGCAAAGCCGGCGGCGTTTTTGGGTGTTGTTGATAAATGGCTTTGCATAGTAGAGTTTTAACTTGCACTTACAGATGTAACGACCAACTGTAGTTACTGACAGTGGTTTTCTGCCTGAGCCCATGTGGTGACATCTTTTACACACTGATTATGTTTTTTGATGCAGTACCGCCTGAGGGATCGAAGGTCCGTAATATCGCTTACGTGCAGTGATTTCTCCAGATTCTCTGAACCTTTGGATGATATTACGGGCCGTAGATGGTGAGATCCCTAAATTCCTTGCAATAGCTGGTTGAGAAATGTTCTTAAACTTTTCGACAATTTGCTCACGCATTAGTTCACAAAGTGGTGACCCTCGCCCCATCCTTGTTTGTGAATGACTGAGTATTTCATGGAAGCTGCTGTTATACCCAGTCATGGCACCCACCTGTTCCCAATTAGCCTGTTCACCTGTGGGATGTTCCAAATAAGTGTTTGATGAGTATTCCTCAACTTTCTCAGTCTTTTTGACACTTGTACCAGCTTTTTTGAAACAGGTTGCAGGCATCAAATTCCAAATGAGCTAATATTTGAAAAAAAAACAACAAAGTTTACCAGTTTGAACGTTAACTATCTTGTCTTTGCAGTCTATTCAATTGAATATAGGCTGAAAAGGATTTGCAACTCATTGTATTACACAACGTGCCAATTTCACTGGTTTTGTACATAAAATTACACATGAAACATTATGGAGGATTGGTGTCACAAATTGGAAAAAGTTGAAAAGAGAAGGAAAAGCGGTAGAAAATTTATGGATGGATGAAATATTCCAGGGGATGGAACTATGGTTGCAACTATCGATTGTTTTAGAAATCTATTAATTTTGTTCGATTAATCGGATAAACCACCCTTTATAGCTTCAATACGTATTTTAGTTTAAAAAAAACCTAATACGTATAATGTTTGTGCTTTCCTAAACCATATTTTTTTCTAATAAATCCCCATAAACTTTGACAAATGAATTTGAAATGTTAAAAGTTCAAATTAAAATTTCAGTGTATTTTCAAATTTCAGTCACTCCATGTACGGTATTTGGAATTTTCACACTCTAATGACTAATCAACGCAACCAAATGTAGTTCAAAGCGTAATTGATTATTGTTGCAGCCATAGTTTGAACATAATACATACCTGCCAACTACTCCGGTTTTCCCGTAATTCGTACGGTTTTCATCAACCTATTCCGGGTTACGGTTGCAGTGATAAAAAATACGGTTTTTCATTAATAAAAAAAAAAAAAAAGGGTGAAAACTACGCGAATTGCACCTTGTGCAGACAAGATTTTTCGATCGGACACGGAGGAATTAGCGATGTAAAAGACCACGTTGGGACACAAAAACACAAGTCTAATGCCGTTGCTAGCGATACAAGTGGAAAACTTTCAACGTTTTTCGTCGCCCAAACAGATTCTTTGGATGTGATAAATGCCGAAGTTTTATTTACGGAGGCAATAATTGAGCATGGATTTCCAATCGCACTGGCTGATCACATGGGACAGTTACATGTTTGTAATGCAACCTTTAAAAATCATTACGCGGTGATCGCGGTCCCAAAAATAAACTTTTCTTGCATGATAATGTCCAGAAAAATTCACTTTATATTACTATAGAGTCCTTTTAACGAATGAGTTTGATGGTTTATCACAAACCTTAAATGAAAGAAGTCCTTTGTTCTCCTGCACCATGCGCTTTGGCCTTGCTTCGTGTTTGGTGCGCAATCCTGTCGGCTGTATTTCACAGCACGACATACTGTTAAAAGTGTTTATACTATTTATGCTTTCAAGTCCAAGTTGAAGAAATCTTGTTAAATGTTGACAGCATAACTACCAAAATACAGAAGTATGTCCTTAATATTTTTTGCAGTGCTATTTCTGTTGAAAAGTTAAAATGATTACATTAGAGATGTGATGTGCCACTTTTCAAGTGTCTGATGGCTTAAATTAATTTTCATTAATTTTTCATATTTTGAATTCTTTTGAAAGGCTTACAAAAAAACTACATTTGAATTGTAATTCCATGCTATTGACAGGACTATTAATTTTAATGAAGTTAGCTTACCATGTTTACAGTATGATAATTGTGATAGAAATGTGAATTTTAGGCACAGAATATTTTTTACAATTGAACAAGGCAGTAGATTATACAAGCTTGGACAGAAAGTTAATAATGACACCAATTTTTTTTTTAATGGAATTGTTTAGTACTGTTTTACCATTTGTTTACTGTAAAAAGTGTTTATACTGTTTATACTTTCAATTAACAAATTGAAGTCTTGTGAAAGGTTGACAGGATAACTGGCATTAACTGTCAAAATAATTTCAAACTATTGAAGTTAGCTTACAGAATAAACATGTCAATCAACCCATATGATTTTTGCTGTAATATTTTTGTTTTGAAAAGTCACTGTGACTGATAGAAAAGTGATGGTTTTAGCAACATTTTAACCTGTCTGAATGCTAATAATCATTTTGCGTCGGGGGGCGAAGCCCTGAACCCTCCACCAGGACTTTGTCCTGGACCTACCGGGGCCTGCGGCCCTTGGACCCTGGCTACTAGGTTTTTCTGATTTCAAAAGTTGGCAGGTATGATAATATCACACGACTAACAATTACTGGGTTTTGATATATTTAGATGCTTAGCATATTGTGACACTGACGTGGCTCTGGCTTGTTCCGTAAAAATGTCGACCTGTCAAACGATTAAATTCTTTAATCCCATTATAAACACTTCGGCATTTGGATTAATAACTCGAGGTTCTGAATTTGAATTATCCCAATTGCCCCATTAATGAATTTGAAATGATATCAAATACCCCAATTTATAAATTGGGAATAATCCCAAATAACCACTTTTATGGATTTGGATGAATCCCAAATAACCACACTTGCTGTGAATTTGGATTGACCACACTTCTGAATTTGGAATAATCGCAACTCACCACACTTATGATTTTCGATAGTCGCGATTAACCATGTTTGTGATTTTGTATTAATTATAGAGATGTCCGATAATGGCTTTTTTGCCGATATCCGATATTGTCCAACTCTTAATTACCGATTCCGATATCAACCCATACCGATATATACAGTCGTGGAATTAACACATTATTATGCCTAATTTTGTTGTGATGCCCGGCTGGATGCATTAAACAATGTAACAAGGTTTTCCAAAATAAATCAACTCAAGTTATGGAAAAAAATGCCAACATGGCACTGCCATATTTATTATTGAAGTCACAAAGTGCATTCTTTTTTTCAACATGCCTCAAAACAACAGTTTGGAATGGCGGGGTTGGTTGGGGGTAGCGGGGGGTGTATATTGTAGCGTCCCGGAAGAGTTAGTGCTGCAAGGGGTTCTGGGTATTTGTTCTGTTGTGTTACGCTGCGGATGTTCTCCCAAAATGTGTTTGTCATTCTTGTTTGGTGTGGGTTCACAGTGTGGCGTATATTTGTAACAGTGTTAAAGCTGTTTATACAGCCACCCTCAGTGTGACCTGTATGGCTGTTGACCAAGTATGCATTGCATTCACTTGTGTGTGTGAAAAGCCGTAGATGTTATGTGATTGGGCCAGCATGCAAAGGCTGTGCCTTTAAGGTTTATTGGCGCTCTGTACTTCTCCCTACGTCCGTGTACCACTCCGTACAGCGGCGTTTTAAAAAGTCATACATTTTACTTTTTGAAAACGATACCGATAATTTCCGATATTACACTTTAAAGCATTTATCGGCCGATAATATCGGCAGTTCGATATGATTGGACATCTCTAATTAATTGTGATTAACCACACCTATAATTTTGAATTAAACACAATTAACCACATTTACGGTTTTAGATTAATCGCAATGATCAGATTTAAAATTTTGGATTGTGATTAACCACTTTTATGATTTTGGATTATTCGAGGATAAATTTAGATTAATCACAGGTTATTTATTACACACCTGTATAATAAAAACGTGTTTTTTTAAAAGCTATGATTTGGACACAAATGCAATTTTCATTGTCAAAATGTATCAGGATCTTTTTTCAAATGTTTTGTTTGATTGAAAGTCCGTCATTTGCTCAAAACTTACTAACAGTTTTATCTCAAATATCATTGACGTGTTCTTTGGAGTGGACATTTTCCATCGAGCACACCAGTCATATTTGTTTTGGTGTATGCCACTGGTTCTTAACCTGGGTTCGATCGAACCTTAGGGGTTCGGTGAGTCAGCCTCAGGGGTTCCACGGAGCCTCCGCCGCGGAGGTCAAGACACACCCGACTCATCGTGTAAATAAAAACCTCTCTATCGGCGTATTATGGATACCCCCAAACAATGTTCCCTCTAATTTTCCATATGCTTGAGTAAACGCAAAAACTCCTTGAGCATTCAGTGGAGCACATGTGAGTGACGTCAGAAGTGCACATGCACTGTGGCCACACCTGCAGCCCACTAGTCCCAAACCTGACTAAATAAGTTAAATGTTTTATTATTATAATCAAATGACAGCAGTCATTTCCATGAGATTATTTTCTAATATAAGTGTTTTGGCCCACTTACAATGACAATAACATAAAATATTGTTTTTCATGAGCTGTGTACTGCTTTGGAAATAATTTGTACCCCTTTCAGATATCGCATTTAGGTCCCACTAAAACATTCACATGTTGCACAATGATATGTAAACATGGGATCATGTGTACATTCCTGTATCTTTCTGTTTGTAAAATATATTTTTATTAGTCCTTCCATCCATTTTCTACCGCTTGTCCCTTTTGGGGTTGCGGGAGGTGTTAGAGCCTATCTCAGCTGCATTCGGGCAGAAGGCAGGGTACACCCTGGACAAATAGCCACCTCATCACAGATCTTTATTAGTATTTATTTAATATAATAACATAATTTCATGATTAATATTTACAAATTAAGAATAAATTAAGAAAAAAACGTTTTATTTTTGACTAAAAAAGGGTTCAGTGAATGCGCATATGAAACTGGTGGGGTTCGGTACCTCCAACAAGGTTAAGAACCACTGGTGTATGCATTGACCAGCACTAACAAACATGAGTGTACAGCTCTGGTAATGGATACATTCGCACTAAGGCTGAAACGACGCGTCGACGTAGTAAAAGGAAAAATAATCTATAGATTAATCGAAAAAATAATCTATAGATTAACCGATTAATCGAAAAATAATCTATAGATTAATCGAAAAAAATAATCTATAGATTAACCGATTAATCGAAAAATAATCTATAGATTAATCGATAGAAAAATAATCGTTAGCTGCAGCCTTAATTCGCACCCACCTGCACAAATGTACTTCAAAATGTAACAATCAAAATAAATATGCCTTTTTTTTTTGTTTACTAGGGCATGCATATATAATATGCATTAGTTTGACCATTTAAAATCAATAATAAAGAAAAGGAGATGCTTGGAAATAGCATAAAAATGCCCCCAAAACTTGGAAAAACGCGATTCATAGCGTTACTTTTTGGTGTAACCATCATGAGCGTTCTGTTCAGGTATATTTCTTTTATATTTTGATAAATCATCATATTTATGTATTACTAAATTTAAATAGGTATTGATCAGTTTTTAAGCTGTGTGTATTTGATTTCAGTTTGCTTTTGACATCTTATTTAGAATTGTAGTTGAAACTTTTACAACCTTGTGTTGTGCTCATGATGGCGTAACCAAGCTAGATTTCATTTAATGATCTTATTTTGAATATTTATTCCCTTTTTTTACATTTAGTATATTCAAATATTCATTTATAAACATTGAATACATTTCAAATATCAATAAAATGCAATTGCCTTCATCTTATAGGGTAATGTTTAGTTACACCAAGTCATGAGCGTAACACTAATCTTCATCACTTTGACTTGTAATATCTCTAATTCTGGTGGTGTTTATGTTTTTTTCTTTTTGGAACATGTACTATACATATAATACAGGGGTAGGGAACCCATGGCTCTAGAGCCAGACGTGGCCCTTTTGATGACTGCATCTGGCTCTCAGATAAATCTTAGCTGACATTGCTTAACACGATAAGTCGTGAATAATCCTGCTTGAAATCCCAGCGTTAAAAATAACGTTCAAAATATAAAACATTCTCATGCATTTTAATCCATCCATCCGTTTTCTACAGCACCTGTTCAAGGTTGCGGATGGCTCAGCCAATCCCAGCTGTTCTTCGGGGTACAGGAGGGTCGCATTAATGGTAAGAAGCATTTTATTTATTATTGGTTAGCTTCAGAATAACAATGTTATTAAAAAGAATAAGAGACTTATTATACTCTAAAAATGTTGGTCTTACTTAAAGAAATGCACGCATTTAGTTGTATTCAGTGTTAAAAAATATTATGTTGCTCTCACAGAAATAGATTTTACAATATTTGGCTTTCATGGCTCTCTCAGCCAAAAATGTTCCCGACCCCTGATATAATACACAATAAAGTCCCATATAAAATTATGTTTCTAGCAATACTTTAATTTTGTCTTTGAAAGTAAGTGTGAATGTTGTCTGTCTATCTGTGTTGACGACTTGTCCAGGGTGTACACCGCCTTCCGCCCGATTGTAGCTGAGATAGGCTCCAGCGCCCCCCGCGACCCCGAAGGCAATAAGCGGTAGAAAATGGATGGAAGTAACACTCCAATGTCCATTAGTGGAGCTGTACACATGATCAATATCATACATTATCTCATTGATATGCATTATCAATCATACAGTATATCCGGTCAAGTTAATAACGCCAAACACATACTGTAATTGAATTACAGTATGTGTTTGGCGTTATTATGACGTGCGGTGAGTTTCATGGGTGGTGAGGCACTGACTTCATCACAGTCAGATTTACAAACATATGAACCCTAAAGAGTATCTTATTCACCATTTGATTGGCAGAAGTTAACGGGTTATGTTTAAAAGCTCATACCAGCATTCTTCCCTGCTTGGCACTCAGCATCAAGAGTTGGAATTGGGGGTTAAATCACCAAAAATGATTCTCGGGCGCGGCGCCGCTGCTGCCCACTGCTCCCCTCACCTCCCAGGGGGTGAACAAGGGGATGGGTCAAATGCAGAGGACAAATTTCACCACACCGAGTGTGTGTGTGACAATCATTGGTACTTGAACTTAACTTTACACATACAAACTGTAGCACACAAAAAAGCACATTTAATAAAAAAAACGTTATTATGGTCTTACCTTTACTTACAAATTAAGTCCATGCGCCACAACTAAAGCCCTCACTTAAACTTTCCACGTGCAAGATTTAATCTATTTAAAAAAGTGTAACCGAGGGTTTATAAATGTCGCCTATACTGTATGAAACTACAAAATAAACACGGAGGCTCCAGTTTACACGAGGACCACTTTATTTACCTTCTTTCAAAAACTTCCGATCCACCACATGTGATCACTTCCGCTCTTAACGCCTTCAAAATAAGAGCTCGAGGCATATACTGTATAACAGCGCATAACAGGAACTTAACATCACAAAGAGGAAAGCCCATGAAAATAGGTTACAAAAGTTATTTAATAAGAAGCCAAAAAGTGCAAAAACAATAATGTTCGTGTTGGAGGAGTTGTGAATTAGATACACCTGCAGTCTGCAGGTGTACCTAATGTTGTGGCCCTGCAGTCATTCACAACTCCTCCAACACGAACATTATTGTTTTTGCACTTTTTGGCTTCTTATAAAATAACTTTTTTAAATAGATTCAATCCTGCACGTGGAAAGTTTAAGTGTGGGCTTTAGTTGATACAACAATTCTACGGCGGGGGTGCAGGAGGCGGGGCTACTGGAGCCTCAGCCAGTGCGTCTTTTGCAGCCGTTTTATGATCGCTCAGCACAAGAAATACGTTACACACATACAGTTGTTGACAAAATACACTGTACATTATATACCTCAGCTAACTAAACTATGGAAATGTATAATATAATTCATATAGCAATACAGTCTCACTGCACAGCAGGCCAGCAGTTAGCCGAGTCCGTCCATGTTGAGGCAGTGAGTGACGTGCCTCAACTGGCTGCTGTTCACCGCACCGTCTCTTCTCAGTATTTGAACAGCAAATGTGAAAATTCAGCGATTTTGAATATAAATAATGTAAAACTGGTGAAGTTAAATGGAAAATAACTTTATAGTATAATCACTGGATACATATAACAATTTAATTATTTTTTCTTTTTACATTTTTTTTCTTTCCATGATGGCAGGTGAGGCCCCGCCTCACCTGCCTCTAGTGACTGCACGCCACTGTGTAATTCCATTACTCATAATAAAATTGTAAAAAGAAAGCAAAAAAAATACAGTATATAGGAAGTTTTTTGTGTTTTTTAAAGACAAAAGGAGACTTACTCTCCTCCTGCAGATCTCCAGCACCACAAAGACGAAGTCATCGTTCTCGAAGAAGTCGTGGAAGCCGACGATGTTGGCGTGGTGGAGGCTTTTGTGGATGGCGATCTCGGAGGTCATCTTCTCCCGCTGGTGCTGCTTGAGAATCAGCGACTTGGGGACGATCTTCCCGGCGAACACCTGCTTGGTCTCCACGTCCGTGATCTCGTAGCACTTGGCGAAGCCCCCCTTGCCCAGGAAGCGGCCGCGCGTGTAGCATCTCATGGTCCGGGGGTCGACCAGGCACTCGGGGATCTCCTTAAGGGGAGCCGACTTGGGGTCGACGCGGGCCACCGTCTTCGCGGCTCCGGCGCTCATTCTGAAGGCAAATGCTGCTTTTTAAAAGAACGGAGGCGGCTTTAAAACGACTCGCTAGCTATGGTAACCAAGCTAACTAGGCTACACGCACAAACTCGCCGTGTTGCCTTTTAAAACCAACCACGACAAAATTACTCTCGACACTTAGACGATAATATTTATCTTTAAAAGTTTCAAATTAAATCTCTGGTCAAACACTAAAGTCCGACTAAGGTCTTTTCACAGCCACGGCGTCCTTCCGTCTTCTGCGTCTCTTTTTTTTTTTTTAGTCCACAGCCGCTGTTACAAAATTTAAAAAGCTGCATCTGGCGTACTGGCGGCCTCTGATTGGTTGGCCGGATTTGAATTACACAGGCGTACAGCAAAGCATCACGGGAAACTAGTGTCAACCAGCCAATCAGCGCTGAAGAGGCAAACAGTGACTAGCAATTGGCTGTTTGGGCTTCCTTTTACACGGTGCTCATGGGAAATGTAGTTGACTCTCAGACTTTTAAAAGTTGTTGCGACTGTCATGGCTGCCATGCTTTGAAAAATAACCACTTTGAAGAGGTTTGGGTAATACATACATTCACGTGTATACAATATTATTGTGGTTTTAATGTGCGCTAAGGAGCATTATAACGAGAAGTGTTGATTTTGATTCTTCTTTCTTTCTTTAGTTTATTTCGAACATGAACACACTTACAGTATAATACATCGCACAATTTCATATCATTTCACTTTACATCATGTCCGAAAAGGAGTAGGAAGAAGCAAAGCTTATTTAATCCTACCCCTTTCCCACTTCAGAGCGTTTACAAATATATAGAATCATTTACTGACCTTTTTATAATATAAAATAACATCTGTGAATTAATACACACAACAGTTTTGTAATATGTAATTAATTAATTCAGTCATTATTAACATACTGAGATGAAGAATATTTTATTTTCAATAAGGTTGAAAGTATTTCTCATAATTCTTCTTCTTTGTACTTTGTAAGCACCATTAATTTGAACAACCTCTTAAACTGGATCATATCAGTACAATGTTTAACTTCATTACTTAATCCATTCCATAATTTAATTCCACATACTGATATGCTAAAGGTTCTAAGTGTCGTACGTACATACAAATGTTTTAAATTAGATTTTCCTCTAAGGTTATATTTCTCCTCTTTAGTTGAGAAGAATTGGTGTACATTCTTTGGTAGCAGGTTATAGTTTGCTTTGTACATCATTTTAGCTGTTTGCAATTTTACCAAATCACCGAACTTTAATATTTTTGACTCAATAAATAAAGGGTTTGTATGATTGAAACTTACCCTGCGATGAGGTGGCGACTTGTCCAGGGTGTACCCCGCCTTCCGCCCGATTGCAGCTGAGATAGCCTCCAGCACCCCCCGCGACCCCAAAAAGGGATAATCGGTAGAAAATGGATGGATGGATGCATGATTGAAACTTTTATTAGTAGCACAGTACAGTACATATTCCGTACAATTGACCACTAAATGGTAACACCCGAATACGTTTTTCAACTTGTTTAAGTCGGGGTCCACGTTAATCAGTTCATGGTAATGTCTAATGTTTACCATCAGTTCATCAAGAGCTGATAACTGATAAAACACAAACAGTATGTATATGATATGAATCGGTCATAAATAATGAAATAATATACCATTAAATTGTATATTTAAATACAATTATAGGTAACTTTATTCTTCTTACAAAAAATAAATAAATAATGTGTTTTCTTTCATTTCATGACTATTTACCTTGTAGATTGTCACTGAAGGCATCACAACTATGACACCTGTGAAGTGAAAACACTGTCAGGTGACTACCTCTTGAAGCTCATCGAGAGAATGCCAAGAGTGTGCAAAGCAGTAATCAGAGCAAAGGGTGGCTATTTTGAAGAAGCACGGTGGAAGAGGGGTTAGTGCGTCTGCCTCACAATACGAAGGTCCTGAGTAGTCTGGGGATCAATCCCGGGCTCGGGATCTTTCTGTGTGGAGTTTGAATGTTCTCCCCGTGACTGTGTGGGTTCTCTCCGGGTACTCCGGCTTCCTCCCACCTCCAAAGACATGCACCTGGGGATAGGTTGATTGGCAACACTAAATTGGCCCTAGTGTGTGAATGTGAGTGTGAATGTTGTCTGTCTATCTGTGTTGGCCCTGCGATGAGGTGGCGACTTGTCCAGGGTGTACACCGCCTTCCGCCCGATTGTAGCTGAGATAGGCACCAGCGCCCCCCGCGACCCCGAAGGGAATAAGCGGTAGAAAATGGATGGATGGATAGAATATAAAACATGTTTTCAGTTATTTCACCTTTTATTTGTTTAAGTACATAACTCCAATTCATAGCTTTGATGTCTTCAGTGACAATCTACAATGTAAATAGTCATGAAAATAACTAAAACGCATTGGATCAGAAGGTGTTTCCAAACTTTTGCCCTGTACTGTATGTATATATATATATATATATATATATATATATATATATATATATATATATATATATATATATATATATATATATATATATATATATATATATATATATATACACTAAGTCGTTATATACACTATATTTTTGCATCACATCTTATTTATTTACGTATTATTTAAGGGTTTTTCCACCGAATTGTTATTTACTTGTTGAGACTTTTTTTGTTTACTAGGGCATGCATATATAATATGCATTAGTTTGACCATTTAAAATCAACGATAATAAAAAAGGAGATGCTTGGAAATAGCATAAAAATGCCCCAAAAACTTGGAAAAACGCGATTTATAGCGTTACTTTTTGGTGTAACCATCATGAGCGTTCTGTTCAGGTATATTTCTTTTATATTTTGATAAATCATCATATTTATGTATTACTAAATTTAAATAAGTATTGATTAATCTTTAAACTGTGTGTATTTGATTTCAGTTTGCTTTTGACATCTTATTTAGAATTGTAGTTAAAACTTTTACAACCTTGTGTTGCGCTCATGATGGCATAACCAAACTACATTTCATTTAATGATCTTATTTTGAATATTTGTTCCCTTTTTTACATTTAGTATATTTAAATATTCATTTATAAACATTGAATACATTTCAAATATCAATAAAATGCAATTGCCTTCATCTTAGTTACACCAAGTCATGAGCGTAACACTAAGCTTCATCACTTTGACTTGTAATATTTCTAATTCTGGTGGTGTTTATGTTTTTTTTCTTTTTGGAACATGTACTATACATATAATACAGGGGTAGGGAACCCATGGCTCTCGAGCCAGACGTGGCTCTTTTGATGACTGCATCTGGCTCTCAGATAAATCTTAGCTGACATTGCTTAACACGATAAGTCGTGAATAATTCTGCTTGAAATCCCAGCGTTAAAAATATAAAACATTCTCATGCATTTTAATCCATCCATCCGTTTTCTACAGCACCTGTTCAAGGTTGCGGAGGGCTCAGCCAATCCTAGCGGTTCTTCGGGGTACAGGAGGGTCGCATTAATGGTAAGAAGCATTTTATTTATTATTGGTTAGCTTCAGAATAACAATGTTTTTAAAAGGAATAAAAGTGTGGCGTATATTTGTAACAGTGTTAAAGTTGTTTATACGGCCACCCTAAGTGTGACCTGTATGGCTGTTGACCAAGTATGCATTGCATTCACTTGTGTGTGTGAAAAGCCGTAGATGTTATGTGAGTGGGCCGGCACGCAAAGGCTGTGCCTTTAAGGTTTATTGGCGCTCTGCACTTCTCCCTACGTCCGTGTACCACTCCGTACAGCGGCGTTTTAAAAAGTCATACATTTTACTTTTTGAAAACGATACCGATAATTTCCGATATCACATTTTAAAGCATTTATCAAGAGACTTGTTATACTCTAAAAATGTTGGTCTTACTTAAAAAATGCACGCATTTAGTTGTATTCAGTGTTAAAAAATATTATATTGCTCTCACAGAAATAGATTTTACAATATTTGGCTTTCATGGCTCTCTCAGCCACAAATGTTCCCGACCCCTGATATAATACAATAAAGTCCCATATAAAATTATGTTTCTAGCAATACTTTAATTTTGTCTTTGAAAGTAAGTGTGAATGTTGTCTGTCTATCTGTGTTGGCCCTGCGATGAGGTGGCGACTTGTCCAGGGTGTACTCCGCCTTCCGCCCGATTGTAGCTGAGATAGGCTCCAGCGCCCCCCGCGACCCCGAAGGGAATAAGCGGTAGAAAATGGATGGAAGTAACACTCCAATGTCCATTATTGGAGCTGTACACATGATCAATATCATACATTATCTCATTGATATGCATTATCAATCATACAGTATATATCCGGTCAAGTTAATAACGCCAAGCACATACTGTAATTCCATTACTCATAATAAAATTGTAAAAAGAAAGCAAAAAAATATACAGTATATAGGAAGTTTATTTTTTCTGTAGACAAAAGGAGACTTACTCTCCTCCTGCAGATCTCCAGCACCACAAAGACGAAGTCATCGTTCTCGAAGAAGTCGTGGAAGCCGACGATGTTGGCGTGGTGGAGGCTTTTGTGGATGGCGATCTCGGAGGTCATCTTCTCCCGCTGGTGCTGCTTGAGAATCAGCGACTTGGGGACGATCTTCCCGGCGAACACCTGCTTGGTCTCCACGTCCGTGATCTCGTAGCACTTGGCGAAGCCCCCCTTGCCCAGGAAGTATTATTTAAGGGTTTTTCCACCGAATTGTTATTTACTTGTTGAGACTTATATATATATATATATATATATATATATATATATATATATATATATAGTTGATTGGCAATACTAAATTTGCCCTAGTGTGTGAATGTGAGTGTGAATGTTGTCTGTTTATTTGTGTTGGGCCCTGCCATTAGTGGCGACTTGTCCAGGGTGTACCCCGCCCTCTGCCCGAAGGCAGCTGAGATAGGCTCCAGCATTCTCTGCAAACCCGAACTGGACAAGCGGTAGAAGATGGATGGATATATATATATATATATATATATATATATATATATATATATATATATATATATATATATATATTATTATCATTTTTTATTTTTTCCCCACTAGAGCAGGTAATTTTCTTTTATTTGGATTCTTTTTCAGTCCACTTCCTCCTACTTTCTCCTCCATGACAATTTATTTTCACTACTGCACAATCAAAAGAGACAAGGCATGAACACTTTGATTTTTTTACTCATTCCATTTGCACATAGGACAAAAAAGACACGAAAGGCACGTCCACAATGATGCTGATGTTCTTTGTTTTGTTTGTGCGCTTGCTGCGTCTTTTCATGTGCTTCTCACGTCTTGTCAAGTACTTTGACAGCGCTTGGTGCTATTATCTGTGCGACAAGAGGATGTGTTTTATGACAAAGAAAGCATTGTATACAGCACAAACATCATCAGCCAAATCCGCAGCATGTCTGTTAGTCTTTGTAAAAAGAAAATAGAATTGTCCCATTGAATAGGTTGGTTGGTGTGCTTCACATTATTGTAGGTTTTCGCGATGTCTAAACTGTGACATCAGGCACCACAAATCCTTCTGACATGTGAACTGGAACCCCGAAAGTTAAAACACATTTATTCAACTTCTTTTTACCCTTGTGTGACAGAAATAATTGTCATAATGTGATTTAAACCATTTCCTTTTCAGTTAAATGTTGTATAATCATCACAGTTTGATTATTTCCATTTCTAATTACTTTGTATAGGTAAAATGTGTTCATCCCTCAAACGATTACATTTTTTAATCAGGTTAACCAGACTTCTGAATTTGTATTAATCACAATTAAATGCACTTCTGAATTTGGATTTATCACAATTAGCCAGATTCCTGAATTTGGATTAGTCACCATTAGCTGCACTTCTGAGTTAGGTTTAATCACGATTAATCACATTCGTGATTTTGGTAAATCACGATTAATCACACTTGTGAATTGTGGATTAATCACGATTAACCACACTTGTGAATTTGGATTAATCACGATTATACACACTTTTTAATTTGGATCAATCTCAATTAACCACCCTTCTGAATTTGGATTAGTCACAAATAACCGCACTTCTGAATTTGGATTACGGTAGTCACAAGTAACCGCATTTCTGAATTTGGATTTATCACAATTAGCCAGATTCCTGAATTTGCATTAGTCACAATTAACTGCACTTCTGAGTTAGGTTTAATCACGATTAATCACATTCGTTATATTGGTAAATCACAATTAACCACACTTGTGATTTGTGGATTAATCCCAATTAACCACACTTGTGAATTGTGGATTGATCACGATTAACCACACTTGTGAATTTGGATTAATCACGATTATACGCACTTCTGAATTTGGATTAGTCACAAATAACCGCAATTCTGAATTTGGATTAATCACAATTAACTGCACTTCTGAATTTGAATTTATCACAATTAGCCAGATTCCCCAATGTGGATTAGTCACTATTAACCCCACTTCTGAATTTGGTTTAATCACAATTAACCGCTCTTTAGAATTGTGTTTAGTCACGATTAATCCCATTCGGGATATTGGATTAATCACGATTAACCACACTTGTGATTTGTGGATTAATCACGATTAACCACACTTGTGAATTGTGGATTAATCACGATTATACACACTTTTGAATTTGGATCAATCTCAATTAACCACCCTTCTGAATTTGGATTAGTCACAAATAACCGCAATTCTGAATTTGGATTAATCCCAATTAACTGCACTTCTGAATTTGGATTTATTACAATGAGCCAGATTCCTGAATGTGGATTCGTCACTATTAACCGCACTTCTGAATTTGGTTTAATCACAATTAACCGCACTTTAGAATTTTGTTTAATCACGATTAATCCCATTCGGGATATTGGATTAATCACGATTAACCACACTTGTGAATTTGGATTAATCACGATTATACACACTTTTGAATTTGGATCAATCTCAATTAACCACACTTCTGAATTTTGATTAGTCACAAATAACCGCAATTCTGAATTTGGATTTATCACAATTAACTCCACTTCTGAATTGGGATTTATCACAATTAGCCAGATTCCCCAATGTGGATTAGTCACTATTAACCGCACTTCTGAATTTGGTTTAATCACAATTAACCGCACTTTAGAATTTAGTTTAATCACGATTAATCCCATTCGGGATATTGGATTAATCACGATTAACCACACTTGTGATTTGTGGATTAATCACGATTAACTACACCTGTGAATTGTGGATTAATCATGATTAACCACACTTGTGAATTTGGATTAATCACGATTATACACACTTTTGAATTTGGATCAATCTCAATTAACCACCCTTCTGAATTTGGATTAGTCACAAATAACTGCAATTCTATATTTTGATTTATCACAATTAACTGCACTTCTGAATTTGAATTTATCACAATTAGCCAGATTCCCCAATGTGGATTAGTCACTATTAACCGCACTTCTGAATTTGGTTTAATCACAATCAACCGCACTTCTGAATTTGGATTAATCACGATTAACCACACTAGTGATTTTTGAATTAATCACAATTAACCACACTTCTGAATTTGGATTAATCACAATCAACCACACTTCTGAATTTGGATTAATCAGGATTAAACACACTTTTGAAATTGGATACATCTCAATTAACCACACGTCTGAATTTGGATTAGTCACAATTAACCACACGTCTGAATTTGGATTAGTCACAATTAACCACACTTCTGAATTTGGATTAGTCACAATTAACCACTTCTGAATTTGCATTATTCCCAAATAACCAAATGACTTTGGATTAATCATTATTATCCACATTTGTGATTTTGGATTAATCACGATTAAACACACTTAGTACAAAGAAGAAGAACCATGATAAACATTCTGAATTGATCTCATCCATCCATTCATTTTCAAAATAATCTTAGATAAACTTTAATGATCCACAAGGGAAATAATAAGAAATTGTTCTTACTCATCTCACTATATGAAATGTAACTTACTTCACCGAGTATTATTTATTTACTTTTTTTTTTTTATTGTGATTACTTATGGAGTATATTGTGGATAAATTGAGAACAGGAAGTGAACAAAAGTTTTAGCAACTGTTATGTAAAAGAAAAGCGGTAGGATTAAATAAGCTCTGCTTCTTCCTACTCCTTTTCAAACATGTTGAAAAGAGAAACTGGATATTGTGATGTGTCATGTTGTACGAATGCACTCAACTCAACTCAACTCACTTGTGATTTTAGATTAATCACGATTAAACACACTTGTTTTTTAAAATTAATTACGATTGACCACACCTATTATTTTTGGAATAATTACGATTAACTACATTTATGATTTTGGATTAATCACTATTATTACTCGCTTGCATAATTTAAACTTTTTTTTTTTTTTTTTTAACTATGATTTGGACACAAATGTAATTTTGTCAGAATGTCAAAGGAACATTTTAAAAGGTTTACTTGAATGTACATCCGCCATCTGCTCAACACTTGCTAACACTTTTATCTAAAGTACCATCGGGGATATTTTGGAGTAAAAAATTTGTGTTGGGGAATTTTTTTTTTTTAATTGAAACAAATTAGACTTTGGAGCTTCCAGTATTTTGTGCCAGGCAAGTAAAAAGCAGAGTGATAATAGATAAAGGAAAAGAATGAGATGAGTCACATGAGTACAGTACACACGCTTGGCTGTGCTTCCTCAGTATTCCCAGAGGGTGGCGCTGTCCAGGGAGTCGGCGATAGCCTTGAGCCCCCCGGCGTGGTCTCCTTTTAGATACTTCCCCCCCGACACACGCACGGCCATCTTGTTGAGGTCGCAGAACTCAAAGAGAAAGTGTGTGGGAGAGCCCTCGCTGCACGACACCGCCGAGTCTTCGCCGACACGCCAGTACTTCCCCTGCCAATCTGCGAAAAACACGTTTGGCGTACTTAGCAGTCGTCCTTCAATAACATCAATTTTCTTCCAACAAAGACCAAATTAGCAATACTAGCAAATACTATGAAACGTACACAAAATACATCAAAATGACGATAAAAAGATAAAACGAGCCAAAGTATAATAAGGCAAGCAAGATAAAGTACGCTATACTAAGCTAAAATATAATAAGATAAACTAAGCAATTATGACATAGACAACGGTAAGATACCAAAAACTAAACCAAGATAAACTAGGTTACAATAAACTCGGCTAAACTGAGCTACGATAGACTGTATGCTAAGATAAAGTCATTTAGATATGGCTAAACTATGTTAGACTAGCTAAAATACAATGAACTAAGATAAAATATTCTAGGCGAAACTACAATAAGATAAGATAGGGTAAAATAAAGGTTATACGTTAAGGTAAAAATGACTGAAATAAGCTAAGATCAAATAATATCAAGTCGGCTGAAATATGATAAGATAAGCTAAGCCAGGCTATACTAAGCTAAGTAACAATAAATTAAGCTAACCCGAAATAGAATAAACTAAGACACGCAAAACTAGGCTAAGCTGAAATAAGGTAAGCTAAGATATAATAATATAGGGTACAGTACAATACGAGAAATTAAGCTCGGCCAAGATAGACTAAACTAAGATAAGACAGGCTAACATAAACTAGGTTAAACCAAGAAATGATGGACCTTGAATAAGATATGCCAAGATAAAGTAAGAGAGTAGCTAGGCTAAACTACGTTAAGCTAAGTTAAAATACAAAAAAACTAAGCTAGACTACAAAATAAGGAGATAAAGACTAAGATCAAATAATATAGAGTAGGGTCAATTACAATAAACTAAGCTAAGCCAAGATAGGCTAAATTAGGCTAAGACAGTCTAAAATAAACGAGGCTAAACTAAACTACGATAGAATGAAGTATGCTAAGATAAAGCAATGTAGACTCGGGTAAACTACGTTAAACTAAAATGCTAGGCTAATAAACTAAACTAAAGTTATCTGGGCTAAACTATAGTAAGATAAGATAGGGTGAGATAAACACTATGCTAAGGTAAAACTAAAATAAGCTATAATAAGATAAAGTCATTTAGATATGGCTAAACTATGTTAGATTAAATAAGACTAGCTAAAATACAATGAACTTAGATAAAATATTCTAGGCTAAACTACAATAAGATAAGATAGGGTAAAAATAAAGGCTATACGTTAAGGTAAAAATGACTGAAATAAGCTAAGATCAAATAATACAAAGTTGGCTCAAATATGATAAGCTAAGCTAAGCCAGGCTATACTAAGCTAATTAACAATAAATGAAGCTAACCCGAAATAGAATAAACTAAGACATGCAAAACTAGGCTAAGCTGAAATAAGGTAAGCTAAGATATAATAATATAGGGTACAGTACAATACGAGAAACTAAGCTAGGCCAAGATAGACTAAACTAAGAAACCAAAAAATGATGGACCTTGAATAAGATATGCCAAGATAAAGTAAGAGAGTAGGCTAAACTATGTTAAGCTAAGTTAAAATACAAAAAAACTAAGCTAGACTACAAAATAAGGAGATATAGACTAAGATCAAATAATTTAGTGTAGGGTCAATTACAATAAACTAAGCTAAGCCAAGATAAGCTAAATTAGGCTAAGGCAGTCTAAAATAAACTAGGCTAAACTAAACTACGATATAATTAATTATGCTAAGATAAAGCAATATAGACTCGGGTAAACTACGTTAAACTAAAATGCTAGGCTAAGATAGAATAAACTAAACAAAAGTTATCTTGGCTAAATAGGGTGACCAGGTGTCCGGATTTAGGCCGGACAGTCCGGATTTTTAATGCCCTGTCCGGCGTCCGGCGCAGCATCAAGCCGGACACGTATTTGTCCTCCTTTTTGAGGCACTAGGCTTGAAGAGCGGAGTTTTTTCATCTTTGCTGGGCTGCAGCGCAATAGCCAATCAAAGACCGTAAAAAATGTCCCCAACGCAGTAACGTATTAAATGATTGGCTAAGAGCTGTGTCGGATACAAATCTGCTTATCATTGGTTAAAAAAGTAAACAAGGGTCCATGAGCTGTTGCGGCATGACATTGACAGAAAGTTAGCATCATGCCAAAACGCAAGACCTCGTTTAATTCTGAATGGATAAAAGAGAACGAATTTATAACGAAAAGCAGTCGAGACTCATTCCATGGCTTCTGCACACTTTGTCGATGTGATGTCGACGTAAGTAGTCAGGGGAATGCTGCAATTGAACGGCATGCGGGTGCGCGGATAAACATAAAAGTAATAAACGTGCGGCAAGTACCTCTTCAATGAGGACATTTTTTCGTGAAGTTTCGTCGCCCCTGGATGACAAGATAACCGCTGCGGAGCTGTGCAAGGTGGACCATGCTGTAAAGCAGTGGTTCTCAAATGGGGGTACGCGTACCCCTGGGGGTATGTAATGTAATGTAAGTTCATAAACTGAACATCAAATTAAGTAGGCTATTCCATTCATTACCATAAAGCCAGAGTTTCCCCCATGCCATGATGGTTTGACCCTCACTAAAATGTCTGTCAAAAAGAACTGTGAAAAGAAATGCAACAATGCAATATTCAGTCTTGACAGCTAGATTTTTTGTAGACATGTTCCATAAATATTGATGTTAAAGATTTCTTTTTTTGTGAAGAAATGTTTAGAATTAAGTTCCTGAATCCAGGTGGATCTCTAATACAATCCCCAAAGAGGGCACTTTAAGTTGATGATTACTTCTATGTGTAGAAATCTTTATTTATAATTGAATCACTTGTTTATTTTTCAACAAGTTTTTAGTTATTTTATATATTTTTTTCCAAATAGTTCAAGAAAGACCACTACAAATGAGCAATATTTTGCACTGTTATACAATTTAATAAATGAGAAACTGATGACATAGTGCTGTATTTTACTTCTTTATCTCTTTTTTTCAACCAAAAATGCTTTGCTCTGATTAGGGGGTACTTGAATTAAAAAAATGTTCACAGGGGGTACATCACTGAAAAAAGGGTTGAGAACCACTGCTGTAAAGCATCACCAGTCCTACAGAAGTTTAGACTGCGGCATGAAAGTGGACCGGGAGATTTTCAGTGACTAGCCCACAGCTAAAGGGATGGCCTGTGGCCGAACGAAAGCCAAGGCATTGTGCGAGAACGTCATCGCTCACTATTCAGTACAGGAACATACCGACTACATAAAAGAAAACAACCTACCCTTTTCCGTGGCAACCGACGCCTCAAATAAAGGAACAAACAAGTGTTTTCCCGTTGTGGTAAGGTATTTTCACTTTGATGAAGGCATCCAACATGTCCTGTTGGATTTTTATAGTGACAGCAACGAAACGTCAGAAGCCATAACAAACCAGCTGCTGGCAAAACTTGAGATGTCTGGCTTAGAGGTGAAAAACATGTCTGCATATGCAGCAGACAATGCCAGTGTCAATTGTGGTAAACATAACAGTGTGTATCAGAAGCTGAAACTGAGCCAAAAAGATGTGCTCCCTGCAAACTGTTTGGCCCATATTCTGCATAACACAACCAGATATGCAGCAAGCAGCCTTGATGTTGATGTGGAAATTTTTTTGTGGCATTTTTATTTTTTATTATATATGTTAACTACATATGTTATGCTTTGTGGCACTCTGCACTTGAAAAGATTCATCTCAGTGGTCACTTTTTGAACACCACAATGTATTGAATAAATACAAATACTGTTAACAAACACTTGACTTTAATATATTTTCCTATTCAGCCACACAAACATCATCTTTAAACCACTCAAAATTGTACAAAAACATGCACCTGGGGATAAGTTGATTGGCAACACTAAATTGGTCCTAGTGTGTGAATGTTGTCTGTCTATCTGTGTTGGGCCCTGCGATGAGGTGGCGACTTGTCCAGGGTGTACCCCGCCTTCCGCCCGATTGTAGCTGAGATAGGCTCCAGCGCCCCCGCGACCCCGACGGGAATAAGCGGTAGAAAATGGATGGATGGATGGATGGAAAATTGTACTATAAATAAGGTATACCAGAGTCCTATGTACACCATAGTAATTTATTGATATGCCGCATAATGTCCTCCTTTTTGGTGTCATGGAAATGGTCACCCTATGGCTAAACTATAGTAAGATGAGATAGGGTGAGATAAAGACTATGCTAAGGTAAAACTAAAATAAGCTATAATAAGATAAAGTCATTTAGATATGGCTAAACTATGTTAGATTAAATAAGACTAGCTAAAATACAATGAATTTAGATCAAATATTCTAGGCTAAACTACAATAAGATAAGATAGGGTAAAATAAAGGCTATACGTTAAGGTAAAAATGACTGAAATAAGCTAAGATCAAATAATACAAAGTCGGCTCAAATATGATAAGCTAAGCTAAGCCAGGCTATACTAAGCTAATTAACAATAAATGAAGCTAACCCGAAATAGAATAAACTAAGACACGCAAAACTAGGCTAAGCTGAAATAAGGTAAGCTAAGATATAATAATATAGGGTACAGTACAATACGAGAAACTAAGCTAGGCCAAGATAGACTAAACTAAGAAACCAAAAAATGATGGACCTTGAAGAAGATATGCCAAGATAAAGTAAGAGAGTAGGCTAAACTACCGGTACGTTAAGCTAAGTTAAAATACAAAAAACTAAGCTAGACTACAAAATAAGGAGATATAGACTAAGATCAAATAATATAGAGTAGGATCAATTACAATAAACTAAGCTAAGCCAAGATAGGCTAAATTAGGCTAAGGCAGTCTAAAATAAACTAGGCTAAACTAAACTAAACTACGATAGAATGAAGTATACTAAAAATAATAGACCACTGTGAGATTCTTATGTTTTGAAAATGCCAAGAATGCAACATTTTCGGGAGAAAAGACACAAACAAGGTGATATGGCAGGACTGAGATCAGCCTCAGCATTCCTGGCATGTTTCCAAACTGGAGGAGGACAAACATATTCACACTCTACCTTTGATGGCGTACGCTCCGTTGAGGAACTCCAGCTGGAAAACGTCGTAGGATGCTCGGTTGGAGTCCAGCGTGGCCACGCCGGCCTTACGGGCGCCGATGAAGCCGTGCTCACCGCGGAGGACGATGATTGGACGGTTGATCAGCTTCATCAGGAAGTGCTCCGCCTCACCTGAGGGACAGAAACTCGTTAGTGTCGACGTACGTTAAGAAATAGATTTATATCATAATAAATCCTGGATTGTTTAGCAAGATATGAGTGTGTCAGAATAATCGTATCTAAGTTATCACAAAACTTTGTGTTTCAATGAGTTCCCGGCGAGAGGACAAACGCTGTTTTTGATCCTACCAAGAAGAAGGCTTGTAAAACTCCACTGTGTAGGATGGGAAGCAACATGAAGGTGTTCTGTTTCTTTGATGTATTGTAATCCACAGAAAGATTTTGTCTTGACCCGAGAACTACAAAGCGGAGAGGAAGCAGGACCAGACTCCCCTCCAGGTGACCTTTTCTTTGAACTGTTGTACGACCTTCTCTTTGAACTGTTTTGTAATCAAAGGCGATGGCTGTTTACGGCCCCCGTCCCTTTAGAAACAGCTGTTGCCATGTAATCAGGGAAAGTCCAAATAAAAGAGGAGGCGTACAATCTTTCGTCAGAGCGTGGTGACACTGTACAAGGGTACAGGTGTACGCGTTTCTCCTCATTGAGCCAAATTCAATTCTGTCCCTGTTTAATTCCTTGCTTCTTGTCTTGTTTAATAGATGTCATCAGTGTTTGAACCTGACAGAGTGATTTTCAAAGTTAAGCTAACATAAAAAACATACAAAGTGAAAATCTTTTTAGGTCAATATATTAGCTTCCACTGTTGTTTGTACGAATATTAGCTAACATGTTATGTTTAACAGCTATAAATATCCAGTTTAGCGGGTGATTTAGCATGTTTTTGGTCAAACAAAGATGGCTGTCAGATTGTTGCCATCTTGTTGTCACGCAATGTATTGTGGATGTGTTTATGTGACTGGATTAGCTCGTAGCTAACTTGGCAAATTGCGAGAAATACTTCTGTTAGAATAATTTTATCCAAGTTATCACAAAAACTTTGTGTTGAAATGAGTTCCCGGTGAGAAGCAAAAGCTGTCTTTGAACCTACCAAGAAGAAGGCTTGTAAAACTCCACTGTGTAGGATGGGAAGCAACATGAAGGTGTTCTGTTTCTTTCATGTATTGTAATCAACAGAAAGATACTGTCGTGACCCAAGAACTACAAAGCGCAGAGGAAGCAGAGCCTGACTCCCCTCCAGGCACTGCTTTTTTTAGACTATTTTACAAACCTCTTTTTGAACTCTTTTACGACCTCTTTTTTAAACTCTTTTACGACCTCTTTTTTGAACCGACCTTTTCTTTTGAACTGTTTTGTAATCAAAGGCGATGGCTGTTTACGACCCCCGTCCCTTTAGAAACAGCTGTTGCCATGTAATCAGGGAAAGTTCAACTAAAAGAGGAGGCGTACACTCTTTCGTCAGAGCGTGGTGACACTGTACAAGGGTACAGGTGTACGCGTTCTCCTCATTGAGCCAAATTCAATTCTATCCCTGTTTAATTCCTTGCTTCTTGTCTTGTTTAATAGATGTCATCAGTGTTTGAACCTGACAGAGTGATTTTCAAAGTTAAGCTAACATAAAAAACATACAAAGTGAAAATCTTTTTAGGTCAATATATTAGCTTCCACTGTTGTTTGTACAAATATTAGCTAACATGTTATGTTTAACAGCTATAAATATCCAGTTTAGCGGGTGATTTAGCATGTTTTTGGTCAAACAAAGATGGCTGTCAGATTGTTGCCATCTTGTTGTCACGCAATGTATTGTGGATGTGTTTATGTGACTGGATTAGCTCGTAGCTAACTTGGCAAATTGCGAGAAATACTTCTGTTAGAATAATTTTATCCAAGTTATCACAAAAACTTTGTGTTGAAATGAGTTCCCGGTGAGAAGCAAAAGCTGTCTTTGAACCTACCAAGAAGAAGGCTTGTAAAACTCCACTGTGTAGGATGGGAAGCAACATGAAGGTGTTCTGTTTCTTTCATGTATTGTAATCAACAGAAAGATACTGTCGTGACCCAAGAACTACAAAGCGCAGAGGAAGCAGAGCCTGACTCCCCTCCAGGCACTGCTTTTTTAAAACTATTTTACGAACCTCTTTTTGAACTCTTTTACGACCTCTTTTTTTAACTCTTTTACGAACCTCTCTTTGAACTCTTTTACGACCTCTTTTTTAAACTCTTTTACGACCTCTTTTTTGAACCGACCTTTTCTTTTGAACTGTTTTGTAATCAAAGGCGATGGCTGTTTACGACCCCCGTCCCTTTAGAAACAGCTGTTGCCATGTAATCAGGGAAAGTTCAACTAAAAGAGGAGGCGTACACTCTTTCGTTAGAGCGTGGTGACACTGTACAAGGGTACAGGTGTACGCGTTCTCCTCATTGAGCCAAATTCAATTCTATCCCTGTTTAATTCCTTGCTTCTTGTCTTGTTTGATAGATGTCATCAGTGTTTGAACCTGACAGAGTGATTTTCAAAGTTAAGCTAACATAAAAAACATACAAAGTGAAAATCTTATCAGGTCAATATATAAGCTTCCACTGTTGTTTATACAAATATTAGCTAACATGTTATGTTTAACGGCTATAAATATCCAGTTTAGCGGGTGATTTAGCATGTTTTTGGTCAAACAAAGATGGCTGTCAGATTGTTGCCATCTTGTTGTCACGCAATGCATCGTGGATGTGATCATGTGACTGGATTAGCTCATAGCTAACTTGGCAAATTGAGAGAAATACTTCACTGTGGGCCGCAGAAATTCTTCGGAAGATGATAAAAACAAAATTTTTGTCCATTTTATCTCCTATAATATTGGTGAAAACCTTGGGCGATGCCTTCAAGGACATGAGCAAACCTTGGTTTTCGACAGTTGCAGCTAGCTGTCCGTTCCTCTTGGCGGTCACATACTTCCCGTTAGCCGCGCGCACACAAACGCGACCTTCACGCCACTCCAGGTCAAAGTAAGAGTTGGCGGACCTTTCGGACACACACACAAACACTTAGCAACTTAGCATCGGTCTAGCTCTAAGGTTATCTTGAGATGTGCTGTGTTGGTGTGTACTTAGCGGAGGCGGTGCACTGCAGTCCACCGCTGGGTGTCAAGGTCCAGTATTTGCCAGCGGCGGTCCTGAAGGCGCACTTCCTGTCTTCGGGGCTCATCTCCAGTTGGAAGACTTCCTGGTCGCCTTCCTCGTCCTGATTGGCGGACAGGTCCATGCCTGGAGAAGTGGAGCAGTCGGGCTGTCAGGTTTGTGTCTTTGTTTACTGTAAATTGTTCTTTTAATTCTCTTTGTTGGTACTTAAAAATCTTAAAAAGGCATATGTGTTAGCGCTATTTTGGCCTAAACATAATCATCTATGTCAGTGTTTTTCAACCTTTTTTGAGCCAAGGCACATTTTTTGCGTTGAAAAAATGCGGAGGCACACCACCAGCAGAAATCATTATAACACAAAACTCAGTTGACAGTAAAAAGTCGTTGTCGCAATTGTAGGATATGACTTTAAAGCATAACCAAGCATGCTCAATATAGCTCTTGTCTCAAAGTAGGTGTACTGTCATGACCTGTCACATCACCCCCTGATTTATTTTGAGTTTTTTGCTGTTTTCCTGTGTTTAGTGTTTTAGTTCTTGTCCTGCGCTCCAATTTTAGTGGCTTTTTCTCTTTTTTTGGTATTTTCCTGTAGCGGTTTCATGTCTTCCTTCCTCGCATCTACTTTGTTTTAGCAATCAAGAACATTTCAGTTGTTTTTATCCTTCTTTCTGGGGCCATTGTTGATTGTCATGTCATGTTCGGACACCGTCTTTGCTCCACAGTAAGTCTTTGCTGTTGTCCAGCATTCTGTTTTTGTTTACTTTGTAGCCAAATCAGTTTTAATTTAATTCTGCGTAGCCTTCCCTAAGCTTCAATGCCTTTTCTTAGGGGCACTCACTTTTTTTTATTTTTTGGTTTAAGCATTAAACATCTACAAAGCAATTAGCTACCTGCTGCAACCTATTGATATTTCCTGCATCTACTT